>NC_036253.1:19590412-19630957 GCF_002742605.1 Olea europaea var. sylvestris | reverse complement strand
GGACAGCTAGCTTTGGAGTTTGAAGAAGTGCTGGATAGAAAATTAACCAAGACCAGGGACAAATTCGTCATTTGTCATGACGGCGTCGAAATGGGCTGAAATTTGACAGGTTAATTGGAAATGGTACGAGAAATTGGACAGATATAGGACAGTTAGCTTTGGAGTTTGAAGAAGTGCTGGACAAAAAAGAACCCGCACCAGGGGCAATTTCGTCATTTGTTACGACGATGTCGGAATTGACTGAAATTTGGGAGGTTGATTGGAAACGGCTCGAGAAATTGGGCTGATATGGCATAGCTGGCTTTAGAGTTTAAGGAAGTGCTAGATAGAAAATTAACCCGCACCAGGGGTAATTTCGTCATTTGTCGCGACGGTGTCGGAATGAGCTGAAATTAGGCAGGTTGATTGGAAAGGGCCTGAGAAATTTGACTGATTTTTGACAGCTAGCTTTGGAGTTTGAAGAAGTGCTGGACAAAAAATTAACCCGCACCTGGGGCAATTTCGTCATTTGTCACGACGGTGTCGGATAGGGCTGAAATTTTGCAGGTTGAATGGAAACGACTCGAGAAATTGGACAGATATAGGACAGCTAGCTTTGGAGTTTGAAGAAGTGCTGGACGGAAAATTAACTCGCACCCGGGGTAATTTCGTTATTTGTCGCGATGGTGTCGGAATGGGCTAAAATTTGGCCGATTGTTTGGAAACGGCACGAGAAATTGGACTAATATAGGACAGCTAGCTTTTGAGTTTGAAGAAGTGCTGGACAGAAAAATAACACGCACCAGGGAGATTTCATCATTTGTCACGACCGTGTCGGAATGGGCTAAAAATTGGTAGGTTGATTGGAAACGGCCCGAGAAATTGAACTGATATTAGACAGCTAGCTTTGGAGTTTGTAGAAGTGCTGGACAGAAAATTAACCCGCAACTGGGGCAATTTCATCATTTGTCTTGACGATGTCGGAATTGGCTGAAATTAGGCAGGTTGATTGAAAACGGCACGAGAAATTGAACTGGTATAGGACAGCTAGCTGTGGAGTTTGAAGAAGTGCTGGACAGAAAAATTAACCCGCACTAGGGGCAATTTCGTCATTTGTCGCGACGGTGTCGAAATGAGTTGAAATTTGGCTGGTTGATTGGAAACGGCCCGAGAAATTGAAGTGATATAGGACAGTTAGCTTTGGAGTCTAAAAAAGAGCTGGACAGAAAATTAACCTGCACCAGGCACAATTTCATCATTTGTCGTGACGGTGTCAAAATGGGCTGAAATTTACAGGCTGATTAGAAACGGCCCAAGAAATAGGATTGACATATGACTGCTAGCTTTGGAGTTTGAAGAAGTGCTGGATAGAAAATTAACCAAGACCAGGGACAAATTCGTCATTTGTCATGACGGCGTCGAAATGGGCTGAAATTTGACAGGTTAATTGGAAATGGTACGAGAAATTGGACAGATATAGGACAGTTAGCTTTGGAGTTTGAAGAAGTGCTGGACAGAAAATTAACCAGGACTAAGGGCAATTTCGTCATTTGTCACGACGGTGTCGGAATGGGTTGAAATTCTGCAGGTTGATTGGAAACGGCCCGAGAAATTGTACTGATATAGGACAGCTAGCTTTGGAGTTTGAAGAAGTGCTGGACAGAAAATTAACCAGGACTAGGGGCAATTTCGTCATTTGTCACGATGGTGTCGGAATGGGTTGAAATTTGGCAGGTTGATTGGAAATGGCCCGAGAAATTGGACTGATATAGGACAGCTAGCCTTGGAGTTTGAAGAAGTGCTGGACAGAAAATTAATCTACACCAGGGGCAATTTCATCATTTGTGCGACGGTGTCGAAATGGGCTGAAATTCGGCAGGTTGATTTGAAATGGCCCGCGAAAATGGACTGATATAGGGCAGCTAGTTTTGGAGTTTGAAGAAGTCCTGGACAGAAAATTAACCCGCACCAGGGGCAATTTCGTCATTTGTCGTGATGGTGTCGGAATGGGCTGAAATTTGGCAGGTTGATTGAAAATGGTTCGAGAAATTGGACTAATACAGGACAGCTATATTTGGAGTTTGAAGAAGTGCTGGATAGAAAATTAACCCAAACTAGGGGCAATTTCGTCTTTTGTCGCGACGGTGTCGGAATTGGCTGAAATTCGACAGGTTGATTGTAAACGGCCCAAGAAATTGGACTGATATAGGACAGCTAGTTTAGGGGTTTGAAAAAATCCTGGACAGAAAATTAACCCGCACCAGGGACAATTTCATCATTTGTCGCGACGGCGTCGGAACGGGCTGAAATTTGGCAGTTAGATTTTAAATGGCCACAGAAATAGGAATGATATAGGACAGCTAGCTTTGGAGTTTGAAGAAGTGCTGGACAAAAAATTAACCTGCACCAGGGGTAATTTCATCATTTCCCACGACGGTGTCAGAATGTACTGAAATTTGGCAGGTTGATTGGAAACGGCCCGAGAAATTGGACTGTTACAGGACAGCTAGCTTTGGAGTTTGAAGGAGTGTTGGACAAAAAATTAACCCGCACTAGGGGTATTTTCATCATTTGTCGCGACGGTGTCGGAATGGGCTAAAATTTGGCAGGTTGATTGGTAACGTTCCGAGAAATTGGAATGATATAGGACAGCTAGCATCGGAGTTTGAAGAAGTGTTGGAAAGAAAATTAACCCGCACCGGGGGCAATTTCGTCATTTGTCGCGACGATGTTGGAATGGGCTGAAATTTGGCAGATTGATTGGAAACGACCCGAGAAATTGGACTAATATAGGATAGATAGATTTGGAGTTTGAAGAAGTGCAGGACCGAAAATTAACCCGCACTAGGGGCAATTTCATCATTTGTCGCGAACGGTATCGGAATGGGCTGAAATTTGGGAGGTTGATTGGGAACGGCTTGAAAAATTGGACTGATATAGGACAACTAGCTTTGGAATTTGAAGAAAAGCTGGACAGAAAATTTACCCGCACCAGGGGCAATTTCGTCATTTGTCGCGACAGTGTCGAAATGGGCTAAAATTCCGCAGGTTGATTGGAAACGGGCTGCGCAAATTTACTGATATAGGATAGCTAGTTTTGGAGTTTGAAGAAGTACTGGACAGAAAATTAACCCCAGTAGGGGCAATTTCGTCATTTGTCGCAATGGTGTCGGAAATAGCTGAAATTTGGCCGGTTGATTGGGAACGGCCCGAGAAATTGGACTGGTAAAGGACAGCTAGCTTTGGAGTTTGAAGAAGTGCTGGACAGAAAATTAACTCGTACCAGGGCAATTTCGCCATTTGTCGCTACGGTGTCGGAATGGGCTGAAATTTAGCAGGTTGATTGTAAACAGCCCAAGAAATTGGACTGATATAGGACAGCTAGCTTTGGGGTTTCAAGAAGTCCTAGATAGAAAATTAACCAGCACCAGGGATAATTTCGTCATTTGTCGCGACGACGTCGAAATGGCTGAAATTTGGCAGGTTCATTGTAAACAGTCCAAGAAATTGTACTGATATAGGACAGCTATCTATGGAGTTTGAAGAAGTGCTGGACAGAAAATTAACCCGCACCAGGGGCAATTTTATCATTTGTCGCGACGGTGTCGGAATGGGCTGAAATTTGGGAGGTTGATTGGAAATGGCCCGAGAAATTGGACTGATAAAGGACAGCTAGCTTTGGAATTTGAAGAAGTGCAGGATAAAAAATTAACCCGCACCTGCGGCATTTTCGTCATTTGTCTCGACGGTGTCGAAATGGGATGAAATTTGACAGGTTGATTGGAAACGGGTCGAGAAATCGGACTGATATAGGACAACTAGATTTGGAGTTTGAAGAAGTGCTGGAGAGAAAATTAACCAGCACCAGGGGCAATTTCGTTATTTGTCGCGACGGTGTCCGAATGGGCTGAAATTTAGCATGTTGATTGTAAACGGCCCAAGAAATTGGACTGATATAGGACAGCTAGCTATGGAGTTTGAAGAAGTGCTAGATAGAAAATTAACCCGCACCAGGGGCAATTTCGTCATTTGTCGCGACGGTGTCGGAATGGGATGAAATTTGGCAGGTTGATTTTAAACGGCCCAAGAAATTGGCCTGATATGGCACAGCTGACTTTAGAGTTTGAAGAAGCGCTGGACAGAAAATTATCTAGCACCAGGGGTAATTTCATCATTTGTCGCGACGGTGTCAGAATGAGTTGAAATTTGGTAGGTTGATTGGAAACGGCCCGAGAAATTGGACTGATTTTGGACAGCTAGCTTTGGAGTTTGAAGAAGTGCTGGACAGAAAATTACCCTACACCTAGGTCAATTTCGTCATTTGTTGCGACGGTGTCGGAATGGGCTAAAATTTCGCAGGTTGATTGGAAACGGCCCGAGAAATTGGACGGATATAGGACAGCTAGCTTTGGAGTTTGAAGAAGTGCTGGACAGAAAATTAACCCACACCTGGGGTAATTTCGTTATTTGTCACGACAGTGTCGGAATGGGCTAAAAACTGGTAGGTTTATTAGAAACGGCCCGAGAAATTGAACTGATATTAGACAGCTAGTTTTGGAGTTTGAAGAAGTGCTCGACAGAAAATTAACCCGCAACTTGGGCAATTTCGTCATTTGTCGCGACGGTGTCGAAATGGGTTGAAATTTGGCATGTTGATTGTATACGGCCCAAGAAATTAGACCGATATAGTACAGCTAGCTTTGGAGTTTGAATAAGTGCTGGATCGAAAATTAACCCGCATTAGGGGCAATTTCATCATTTGTCGCGACGGTGTCGAAATGGGTTGAAATTTTGCAGGTAGATTGGAAACGGCCCGTAAAATTGGACTGATATAGGATAGCTAGCTTTGGAGCTTGATGAAGTGTTGCTGGACAGAAAATTAACCTGCACCAAGGGTGATTTCGTCATTTGTCGCGACGGTGTCGAAATGGCCTGAAATTCGGCACGTTGATTGGAATGGCCCGCGAAAATGGACTGATATACAACAGTTTGTTTTGGAGGTTGAAGAAGTGTTGGACAGAAAATTAACCCACACTAGGGGTAATTTCGTCATTTGTCGTGACGGTGTCGAAAAGAGCTGAAAATTGGCCGGTTGATTGGAAACGGCCCGAGAAATTGGACTGATATAGGACAGCTGGCTTTGGAGTTTGAAGAAGTGTTGGACAGAAAATTAACCCACACTAGGGGCAATTTCGTCATTTGTCGCGACGGTGTCAGAATGGGTTTAAATTTGGCAGGTTGATTGGAAACGGGCCGAGAAATTGGAGTGATATAGGACAGCTAGCTTTGGAGTTTGAAGAAGTGCTGGACAGAAAATTAACCAGCACCAGGGGCAATTTCGTCATTTGTCGCGACGGTGTCGGAATGGGTTGAAATTTGGCAGGTTGATTGGAAACGACCCGAGAAATTGGAATGATATAGCACAGCTAGCTTTGGAGTTTGTAGAAGTGCTAGACAGAAAATTAACCCGCACTAGGGACAATTTTGTCATTTGTACGACGGTGTCGAATTGGGTTGAAATTCGGTAGGTTGTTTGGAAACGGCCCAGGAAAATGGACTGATATAGGACAGCTAGTTTTGGAGTTTGAAGAAGTGTAGGACAGAAAATTAACTCGTACCAGGGGCAATTTCGTCATTTGTCGTGACGGTGTCGAAATGAACTAAAATTTGGCCGGTTGATTGGAAACGACCTGAGAGATTGGACTGATACCGGGCAGCTAGAGTTTGAAGAAGTGATGGACAGAAAATTGACCTGCACCAGGGGCAATTTCATCATTTGTTGCGACGATGTCCAAATGGGTTCAAATTAGGCAGGTTGATTGTAAACGGCCCAAGAAATTGGACTGGTGTAGGACAGCTAATTTTGGAGTTTGAAGAAGTGCTGGATTGAAAATTAACCCGCACCAGGGGTAATTTCGTCATTTGTAGCGATGGCACCGGAATGGGCTGAAATTTGGCAGGTTGATTGGAAACGGCTCAAGAAATTGTACTGATATATGACAACTAGCTTTGGAGTTTGAGGAAGTGCTGGACAGAAAATGAACTAGCTCCAGGGGCAATTTCGTCATTTGTTACGACGGTGTCGGAATGGACTGAAATTTCAGAGGTTGATTGGAAATGGCTTGAGAAATTAGGCTGATGTGGCACAGCTAGCTTTGAAGTGTGAAGAAGCGCTGGACAGAAAATTAACCCGCACCAGGGGTAATTTCATCATTTGTCGTGACGGTGTCAGAATGAGCTGAAATTTGGCAGGTTGATTGGAAAGGGCCCGAGAAATTGGACTGATTTTGGACAGCTAGCTTTGGAGTTTGAAGAAGTGCTGGACAGAAAATTAACCCGCACCAGGGGTAATTTCATCATTTGTCGTGACGGTGTCAGAATGAGCTGAAATTTGGCAGGTTGATTGGAAAGGGCCCGAGAAATTGGACTGATTTTGGACAGCTAGCTTTGGAGTTTGAAGAAGTGCTGGACAGAAAATTAGCTCGCACCCGGGGCAATTTCGTCATTTGTCGCGACGGTGTCGAAATGGGTTGAAATTTTGCAGGTTGATTGGAAACGGCCCGAGAAACTGGACTAATATAGGACAGCTAGCTTTGGAGTTTGAAGAAGTGCTGGACAAAAAATTAACCCGCACCGAGGGTAATTTCGTTATTTGTCGCCATGGTGTCGGAATGTGCCGAAATTTGGCAAGTTGTTTGGAAATGGCACGAGAAATTGGACTGATATAAGACAGCTAGCTCTAGAGTTTGAAGAAGTGCTGGACAGAAAATTAACACGTAGCAGGGGCAATTTCATCATTTGTCGTGACCGTGTCGGAACTGGTTAGAAATTGGCAGGTTGATTGAAAACGGCTCGAGAAATTGAACAGATATTAGACAGCTAGCTTTGGAGTTTGAAGAAGTGCTGGACAAAAAATTAACCCGCAACTGGGGCAATTTCATCATTTGTCTCGATAGTGTTGGAATTGGCTGAAATTTGGCTGGTTGATTGAAAACGGTTCGAGAAATTGGACTGGTATAGGACAGCTAGCTGTGGAGTTTGAAGAGGTGCTGGACCTAAAATTAAGCTGCACCAGGGACAATTTCGCCATATGTCGCGACGGTGTCGGAATGGGATGAGATTTGGAGGGTTGATTGGAAACGACCCGAGAAATTGGACTGATATAGGACAAATAGCATTTGAGTTTGAAGAAGTGCTGGACAGAAAATTAACCCACACTGGGGACAATTTCATCATTGGTCGTGACAGTGTCGGAATGGACTGAAATTTGGCAGGTTGATTGAAAACGACCCGAGAAATTGGACTGATACAGGACAGCTAGCATTGGAGTTTGAAGAAGTGCCGGACAGAAAATTAACCAGCACTAGGAGCAATTTCGTCATTTATCGTGATGTTGTCAGAATGGGCTGAAATTTAGAAGGTTGATTGGAAACGGCTCGAGAAATTGGACTGATATAGGACAGCTAGCTTTGGAGTTTGAAGAAGTGATGGACAGAAAATTAACCCGCACCAGGGGCAATTTCATCATTTGTCGCGACGATGTCGAAATGGTCCAAAATTTTGTAGGTTGATTGGAAATGACCCGAGAAATTGGACTGATATAGGACATCTAGCTTTGGTGTTTGAAGAAGTGTTGGACAGAAAACTAACCCGCACCAGGGACAATTTCGTCATTTGTCGCGACGGTGTCAGAATGGGTTGAAATTTGGTAGGTTGATTGGAAACGGCCCGAGAAATTGGACGGATATAGGACGGCAAGCTTTGGAGTTTGAAGAAGTGTTGGACAGAAAATTAACCCATACTAGGGACAATTTCGTCATTTATCTCGACGCTGTCGCAATGGGTTGAAATTTAGCAGGCTGATTGGAAACGGGCCGAGAAATTGGAATGATATAGGATAACTATCTTTGGAGTCTGAAGAATTGTTGGACAGAAGATTAACCCATACCAGGGGCAATTAAGTCATTTGTCACGACGGTATCAGAACTGGCTGAAATTTGGCAGGTTGGTTGGAAACGGCCCGAGAAATTGGACAGATATAGGACAGCTAGCTTTGGGGACCGAAGAAGAGCGGGACAAAAATTTTCCAGTACCAGGCACAATTTCATCATTTATCGCGACGGTGTCAAAATGGGCTGAAATTTGGTAGGTTGATTGGAAATGGCCCAAGAAATAGGATTGATATAGGACAGCTAGCCTTGGAGTTTAAAGAAGTGTTGAACAAAAAATTAACCCGCACTAGGGGTAATTTCGTTATTTATCGCGACGGTGTCGGAAAGGGATAAAATTTGGTAGTTTGATTGTAAACGGCCCCAAGAGATTGGACTAATATAGGACAGCTAGCTTTGGAGTTTGAGGAAGTGCTAGACAGAAAATTAACCTACACCAGGGACAATTTCGTCATTTGTCGCGATGGTGTCAGAACAGGTGGATATTTGGTAGGTTGATTGGAAACGGCCCGAGAAACTGGACAGATATAGGACAGCTAGCTTTCGAGTTTGAAGAAGTGTTGGACAGAAAATTAACCCGCACCAGGGACAATTTCATCATTTGTCGCGACGGTGTCGGAATGAGCTGAAATTTGGCATATTGATTGGAAACGGCCCGAGAAATTGGACTGATATAGGACAGCTAGCTTTGGAGTTTGAGGAAGTGCTGGACAGAAAATTAACCCACACCAGGGGCAATTTCGTCATTTGTCGCGATGGTGTCAGAACGGGCTGGTATTTGGCAGGCTGATTGGAAACGGCCCGAGAAATTGGATAGATATAAGACATCTAGCTTTTAAGTTTGAAGAAGTGTTGGACAGAAAATTAACACGCACCAGGGACAATTTCGTCATTTGTTGCGACGGTGTCGGAATGGGTAGAAATTTGGCATATTGATTGGAAACGGCCCGAGAAATTGGACTGACATAGGACAGCTAGCTTTGGAGTTTGAAGAAGTGCTGGACAAAAAATTAACCCGCACTAGGGACAATTTCGTCATTTGTCACGACGGTGTCGAAATGGGCTGAAATTTGGTAGGTTGATTGTAAACGGCCTAAGAAATTGGACTGATATAGGATAGCAATCTTTGGAGTTCGAGGAAGTGTTGGACAGAAAATTAACCCGGGCCAGGGGCAGTTTCGTCATTTGTCACGACGATGTCGAAATGGGCAGAAATTTGGCAAATTAATTGGAAACGGCTCGCGAAATTGGACTAATATAGGACTGCTAGTTATAGAATTTGAAGAAGTGTTGCATAAAATTAACCCGCAACAGGGGCAATTTCGTCAATTGTCATGACGGTGTCGGAATGTGCTGAAATTTGGCAGGTTGATTGGAAACAACCCGAGAAATAAGACTGATACAGGACAACTAGCTTTGGAGTTTGAAAAAGTGTTGGACAGAAAATTAACCCTCACTGGGGGCAATTTCGTCATTTATCGTGACGGTGTCGGAATGGGTTGAAATTTGGTAGGTGGATTGGAAACGGCCCGACAAATTGGACTGATATAGGATAGCCAGCTTTGGAGTTTGAAGAAGTGTTGGACAAAAAATTAACCCGCACCGGGGGCAATTTAGACATTTGTCGCAACAGTGTCGGAATGGGCTGAAATTTTGAAGGCTGATTGGAAACGGCCCAAGAAATTGGATTGATATAGGACAGCTAGCTTTGGAATTTGAAGAAGTTCTAGACAGAAAATTAGCACGCGCCAGGGGCAATTTCGTCATTTTGTCGCGACGCTGCCAAAATGGGCTGAAATTCGGGAGGTTGATTGAAAATTGCCCGTGAAAATGGACTGATATAGAACAGCTAGTTTTGGAGTTTGAAGAAGTGTTGGACAGAAAATTAACCAGCACAAGAGGCAATTTCATCCTTTGTCGCGACGGAGTCGGAATGTGCTGAAATTTGGCAGGTTGATTAGAAACGGCCCGAGAAATTGGACTGATATAGGACAGCTAGCTTTGGAGTTTAAAGGAGTGCTAGACAGAAAATTAACCTGCAGCAGAGGAAATTTCGTCATTTGTCGCGACGGTGTCGGCATGGGCTGAAATTTGGCAGGTTGATTGGAAACGGCCCAAGAAATTGGACTGATATAGGACAGCTAGCTTTGGAGTTTGAAGAAGTGTTGGACAGAAAATTAACCCACACTAGGGGCATTTTCACATTTGTCGCGACGGTGTCGGAATGGGCTAAAATTCGGCAGGTTGATTGGAAATGACCCGAGAAATTGGAATGATATAGGACAGCTAGCTTTGGAGTTTGAAGAAGTGTTGGAAAGAAAATTAACCCGCACTAGGGGCAATTTCCTCATCTGTCACGATGGTGTCGGAATGGGCTGAAATTTGGAAGGTTGATTGGAAACGGCCCGAGAAATTGGACTGATATAGGACAGCTAGCTTTAGAGTTTGAAGAAGTACTGGACAGAAAATAAACCCGCACCAGGGGTAATTTCATCATTTGTTACGATAGTGTCGAAATGGATTGAAATTTGGTAGGTTGATTGTATACGGCCAAGAAATTGGACTGATATAGTACAGCTAGCTTTGGAGTTTGAAGAAGTGCTGGACAGAAAATTAACCCGCACTAGGGACAATTTCGTCATTTGTCGCGACGGTGTCGAAATGGGTTGAAATTTGGCAGGTAGATTGGAAACGGCCCGAGATATTGGTCTAATATAGGACAACTAGCTTTGGACTTTGAAGAAGTATTGGACAAAAAATTAACCCGTACCGATGGCAATTTAGTCATTTGTCGTAACGGTGTCGGAATGCGATGAAGTTTTGCAGGTTGATTTGAAATGGCCCGAGAAATTGAACTGAAATAGGACATCAAACTTTGGAATTTGAAGAAGTGCTGAACAGAAAATTAACCCACACCAGGGGCAATTTGGTCATTTATCGCGACGGTGTCGGAATGAATTGAAATTTGGCCGGTTGATTGGAAACGGCTCGAGAAATTGGACTGATTTAGGACAGCTAGCTTTGGAGTTTGAAGAAATGTTGGACAGAAAATTAACTCGCACTAGGGGCAATTTCTTCATTTGTCGCGACGGTGTCGGAATGGGTTTAAATATGGCAGGATGATTGGAAACGGACCGAGAAATAGGACTGATACAGGACAGCTGGCATTGGAGTTTGAAGAAGTGCCGGATAGAAAATTAACCAGCACCAGGGGCAATTTCGTCATTTATCGCGATGGTGTGGAAATGGGCTGAAATTTGACAGGTTGATTGGAAACGGCCCGAGAAATTAGACTGATGTAGAACAGATAGCTTTGAACTTTGAAGAAGTGCTAGATAGAAAATTAACCCGCACCAGGGGCAATTTCATCATTTGTCACGACGGTGTCGAAATGGGCTGAAATTCGGTAGGTTAATTGGAAACGGCCCGCGAAAATGGACTGATATAGGACAGCTAGTTTTGGAGTTTAAAGAAGTGCTGGACAGAAAATTAACCCGCACCAGGGGCAATTTCGTCATTTGTCACGACGGTGTCGGAATGTGCTGAAATTTAGTAGGTTGATTGGAAACGGCCTGAGAAATTGGACTGATATAGGACATCTAGCTTTGGAGTTTGAAGAGGTGTTGGACAAAAAATTAACCCGCACTGGGGACAATTTCATCATTTGTCTTGACGGTGTCGGAATGGGTTGAAATTCGGCAGGTCGATTGGAAACAGCCTGAGAAATTGGACTGATATAGGTCAGCTAGCTTTGGAGTTTGAAGAAGTGCTGGACCGAAAATTAACCCGCACTAGAGGTAATTTCGTCATTTGCCGCGACGGTGTCGAAATGGGTTGAAATTTGGTAGGTTGATTGTAAACGGACCAAGAAATTGGACTGATATAGAACAGCTAGCTTTGGAGGTTGAAGAAGTGCTGGACAGAAAATTAACCCTCACCAGGGTCAATATCGTCATTTGTCGCGGCGGTGCCGGAATGGGCTGAAATTTGGCAGGTTGATTGGAAACGGGCCGAGAAATTGGACTGATATATGACAGCTAGCTTTGGAGTTTGAAGAAGTGCTGGACAGAAAATTAACCCGCACTAGGGGCAATTTCATCATTTGTCGTGATGGTGTCAAAATGGGCTGAAATTTGGCAGGTTGATTTTAAACGGCCCAAGAAATTGGACTGATATAGGACAGCTAGCTTTGAAATTTGAAGAAGTCCTGGATAGAAAATTAACCCGCACCAAGGGCAATTACGTCATTTGTCGCGACGATGTCGGAGTGGGCAGAAATTTTACAGGTTGATTGTAAACATCCCAAGAAATTGTACTGATATAGGACAGCTAGCTATGGAGTTTAAAGAAGTGCTGGACAGAAAATTAACCCACACCGGGGGCAATTTCGTCATTTGTCACGACGGTGTCAGAATAGTCAGAAATTTGGCAGGTTGATTGGAAACGACCCAAGAAATTGGACTGATATAGGACAGCTAGCTTTAGGGATTGAAGAAGTGCTGGACAGAAAATTAAACCGCACCAAGGGCAGTTTCATCATTTGTCGCCACGGTGTCGGAATGGGCTGAAATTTGGCAGGTATATTGGAAACAACCAGAGAAATTGGACTGATATAGGATAACTAGCTGTGGAGTTTGAAAAAGTGCTGGGCAAAAAATGAACCTGCACTAGTGGTAATTTCGTCGTTTGTTGTGACGGTGTTGGAATGGGCTGAAATTTGGGAGGTTGATTGGTAACGACTCAAGAAATTGGACTGATATCGTACAACTAGTTTTGGAGTTTGAAGAAGCGCAGGACAAAAAATTAACCCCCACCGGGGACAATTTCGTCATTTGTCGCGACGGTGTCGGAATGGGCTGAAATTTTGCAGGTTGATTGTAAACGGCCCAAGAAATTGGACTGATATAGAACAGCTAGCTTTGGAGTTTGAAGAAAATTAACCCGCACTAGGGACAATTTCGTCATTTGTCGCGATGGTGCCAGAATGGGCCGAAATTCGGCAGGTTGATTGGAAACGGCCCAAGAAATTGGACTGATATATGATAGCTAGCTTTGGAGTTTGAAGAAGTGCTGGGCAGGAATTTAACCTGCACCAGGGGTAATTTCGTCAGCTGTCGTGACTGTGTCAGAATGGGCTGAAATTTGGCAGGTTGATTTTAAACTGCCCTAGAAATTGGACTGATATAGTACAGCTAGCTTTGGAGTTTGAAGAAGTACTGGACAGAAAATTAACCCGCACCAGGGGCAATTTCGTCATTTGTCGCAACGGTGTCGAAATGGGCTGAACTTTGGCAGGTTGATTGTAAACGGCCCGAAAAATTGGACTAATATAGTACAGCTGGCTTTGGAGTTTGAAGAAGTGCTGGATTGAAAATTAACCCGCACGAGGGGCAATTTCATCATTTGTCACGATGGTGTCGAAATGTGTTGTAATTTGACAGGTTGATTGGAAACGGCCCGAGAAATTGTACTGATATAGGACATCTAGCTTTGGAGTTTGAAGAGGTGTTGGACAGAAAATTAACCCGCACTAGGGGCAATTTCATCATTTGTTGTGACGGTGTCGGAATGGGCTGAAATTCGTTAGGTTGATTGGAAACGGCCCGTGAAATTGGACTGATATAGGTCAGCTAGCTTTGGAGTTTGAAGAAGTCCTGGACAGAAAATTAACTCGCACTGGGGGTAATTTCATCATTTATCGCGACGGTGTCGAAAAGGGTTGAAATTTGATGGGTTTATTGTAAACGGCCCAAGAAATTGGACTGATATAGGACAGCTAGCTTTGGAATTTGAAGAAGTACTGGACAGAAAATTAACCCGCATCGGGGGTAATTTCGTCATTTATCATGACGGTGCCAGAATGGGCTGAAATTTGGCAGGTTGATTGGAAATGGCCTGAGAAATTGGACTGATATATGACAGCTAGCTTTGGAGTTTGAAGAAGTGTTGGACAGAAAATTAACCCGCACCAGGGGCAATTTCGTCATTTGTCGTGATGGTGTCGAAATGGGTTGAAATTTGGCAGGTTGATTTTAAACGGCCCAAGAAATTGGACTGATATAGGACAGCTAGTGATACAACCCGTATTGATCACCCTAATGGATCCAACACGTGTCTTGCGCCGATGGTAGATACCAGCGAAGTGGAGGACCCACCACCAAGGCAAACTTGACATGCTTTGACTATTATAATTTTATAAAAATTTCGGCAGAGTTCTCTCTGAAAAATGGACTAAAAGTACCTGAAAATAAAATCAAATATCCCAAACATGTATATATCATTTGAAATAGGGTACACCGGCCCCTCAAAATATCAACTATTCAAATACAACACTGGCAATTCGACTTTTGCAACAATTTCTAAACCACAGTACCCAAAATGCATAATATATATACAAAACATAGCAAGCCCAACACATGGAACTAATCTATGACCAAAAGAGGTGTCTATCCCAAAATATGAACTCTTAAACTGAAAAGATAGTTCATACAATGCTTGACAATCTATGGCTCAACTTGATAGATCAACTGGCCTAGTAGTGTTCAACTTAGCTACTATCTGATAAGAGAAATAGTGATAAAGATGTAAGCCTATAACTCAGTGAGTGGATATTTGCAAAAATATAATTTTCCATTCATAAATTCTTTCTAAAAACCGACATATAGCATAAAATTTCTTTTCACAGACATATAAACTAAAATATTTATTCTTTAAACTGAATAGGTTGAGTTCTGTAGCTTAAAATTTGATGATGCAATCAAAACTAAAATATACTATAATTATAAACATCTTTATTCTGTATACTGCATTTCTAAAATCTGATAAGCTATGTGATACTGAAACATCACACCAAAAATGTACCCGGAATAACCATACTTGTGAATCGATTAATCTTGATATACATAGCAAGGTTATTCAATTCTAAAATTTTGTAATTCTGGTCGTACGCGCGCAGAGCTATAAAATGGTCATATACTATGGAAACACATTCACAATAGTGCAGAGCAGGTAAAATCACTATACTGATCATACGCTGTGGAAACACATTCACACCAGCGCAGAGTGGGTAAAATAACCATATGAAGTCATACACTGTGGAAACACATTCACACCAGTGCAGACGAGGGTAAAATCACTTGGGTACTTTCTGGTGATTTTAAAATAACTTTGAATATACTGAAATATTTAATACTGAAATAATATGTCAATGAAATAATTTAACTGAACTGAATTTAACTTTTAAAAACATTTGATGATAAAATTCGTTTTATTCTGAAAAATCATACTATCAACTCAACTTATAAAATACGTAACTTCAAAATTAAATAAATACTTATTTCTAAAAAAATAAGCTTATCCACTCACATAATACAAGTTGAACCCAAGATGGTCGATAGGCTCTTCCAATCTTCTCGTCACCACCTGAAATATATAACAAGATGACTAATCAACCACTATTAAATTAAGAAACTTTAAGATCTACTTCTATAATACTTAACTAAAATTGGTCGATGCTCAAATGAATTTCCCAAATATTCTTTTGATCAATTGGAGCTAATCCCACTTTCTAATCCCTTTTCTAATAATTAATTCATCAACCAAACCTTCTTCCCAAGTTTAAAACTAATTTTAGTCTCCAATCTAGTGAAACTAGTAACCACAATTCCACCCATTTAATATACATTTGTTCCATAAAATCAACTCCCGAGTGAAATATTCCATTTATATAATAATTTTCACAATTAATTAATCAAAAATCCCAAAATCGAATTCTAGGGTTTCCCCAAAAAAATTGACATCTCCTTACCTTAATCTAGATAGAAATTCAAGAATCAATAACTTGAGCTCCAAGTAGTATTCCTCTCAAAAAAATCTAAAAATTTCGAGCCAAAATAAAACCCTAGAATTTTAACATAATTCATACTTTATCACTTGAAAAAAATGGAAAAATTCAACCCAAGCTTGAAGAAATTAGTCTTACCTCTTTTCCTTTTCTTCCCTTTTCTTCTTTCCTTCCTTCTTTCCCTTTTTCTTCCCTTTTTCCCCTAATTTTTCCTCTCTTTTTCGGTCCCAGCTTGCTGCCGTTTTCTCACTATGTGTGTGTGTGTGATTTGGAGTGAAAAATGGGTCAAATGTTGACTATAAATTCCACTTATTCAAAAATTGCAAGGAAAGTCCTCCTACTCCATTTTTATATCACATTTAATCCTAAACTTCCAAAAATATATAAGTAAATTCCAAACTTTGAAATGTATCCAATTTAACCTTCATATTTTGTCAATTGCAAAATAAACCCAAATAAAATGATTTGGTCAATCAAGTCCCAATAAAAATTATTTATTTCATACAAGTCCTAATTTGACTTGACCTTGAAAATTCCACTATTGACTTTGACTAGATAAAAATGTGGGTTGTAACTAGTTTTGGAGTTTAAAGAAGTGCTGGACAGAAAATTAACCCGCACCAGGGGCAATTTCGTCATTTGTCGCGACGGTGTCAGAATGGGTTAAAATTTGGCAGGTTGATTGTAAACAGTCCAAGAAATAGGACTAATATAGGACAACTAGCTTTGGAGTTTGAAAAAGTGCTGGACAGAAAATTAACCCGCACCAGGGGCAATTTCGTCATTTGTCACGACGGTGCTGGAATGGTCAGAAATTAGGCAGGTTGATTGGAAACGACCCGAGAAATTGGACTTATATAGGACAGCTAGCTTTGGAGATTAAAGAAGTGCTGGACGGAAAATTAACCCGCACCAAGGGCAGTTTCATAATTTGTCGCCACTGTGTCGGAATGGGCAGAAATTTAGCAAGTATATTGGAAACAGCCAAAGAAATTGGACTGATATAGGACAGCTAGCTATGGGGTTTGAAGAAGTGCTGGATAGAAAATGAACCCGCACTAGTGGCAATTTCGTCATTTGTTGCGACGGTGTCAGAATGGGCTGAAATTTGGGAGGTTGATTGGTAATGGCTCGAGAAATTGGACTGGTATTGGACAGCTAGCTTTGGAGTTTGAAGAAGCGCTAGACAGAAAATTAACCGCACCAGGGGCAATTTCGTCATTTATCGCGACGGTGTCGGAATGGGCTGAAATTTGGCAAGTTAATTGGAAACGGCCCGAGGAATTGGACTGATATAGGACAGCTAGCTTTGGAGTTTGATGAAGTGCTGGACAGAAAATTAACCCGCACCAAGGTTAATTTTGTCATTTGTCGCGACGGTGCCGAAATGGGCTGAAATTTGGCAGGTTGATTGGAAATGGCCCGAGAAATTGGACTGATGTAGGACAGCTAGCTTTGGAGTTTGAAGAAGTCCTGGATAGAAATTAACCCGCACCAGGGGCAATTTCGTCATTCGTCGTGACGGTGTCAAAATGGGCTGAAATTTGGCAAGTTGACTGGAAACGGCCCGAGAAATTGGACTGATATAGGACAGCTTGCTTTGAAGTTTAAAAAAGTGTTGGACATAAAATTAACCCGCACCAGGTGCAATTTCGTCATTTGTCGCGACGGTTTCGGAATGGTAAGAAATTTTGTAGGTTGATTGGAAATGACCAGAGAAATTGGATTGATATAGGACAGCTAGCTTTGGTGTTTGAAGAAGTGTTGGACAGAAAATTAACCCACACCAGGGACAATTTCGTCATTTATCGCAACGGTGTCAGAATGGGCTAAAATTTGTCAAATTAAATGGAAACGGCCCGAGAAGTTGGACTGATATAGGATAGCTAGTTATGGAATTCGACGAAGTGTTGGACTAAAAATTAACCTGCACTACGGACAATTTCATCATTTGTCGCGACGGCCCGAGAAATTGGACTGATATAGGACAGCTAGCTTTGGAGCTTGAAGAAGTGTTGGAACGAAAATTAACCCGCACCAGGGGCAATTTCGTCATTAGTCGCGACGGTGTCGGAATGGGCTAAAATTTCGCAGGTTGATTGGAAACGGTCCGACAAATTGGATTGATATAGGACAGTTGGCTTTGGAGTTTGAAGAAGTGCTGGATAGAAAATTAACCCGCACTAGGGACAATTTTGTCATTTATCGCGGCGATGTCGAAATGGGTTGAAATTTGGCAGGTTGATTGTAAACGGCCCATGAAATTGGACTGATATAGGAAAGCTAGCTTTGGAGTTTGAAGAAGTGCTGGACAGAAAATTAACCCGCACCAGGAGCAATTTCGTCATTTGTCGCGACGATGTCGGAATAGGCTAAAATTTGGCAGGTTGATTGTAAACGGCCCAAGAAATAGGATTGATATAGGACAGCTGGCTATGGAGTTTGAAGAAGTGCTGGACAGAAAATGAACCCACACTAGGGGCAATTTCATCATTTTTTGCGACGGTGTGGGAATAGGCTGAAATTTGGGAGGTTGATTGGAAACGACCCGAGAAATTGGACTGATATAGGACAGCTAGCTTTGGAGATTGAAGAAGTGCTGGTTAGAAAATTAACCCACTCCAGGGACAATTTCGTCATTTGTCGCCACGGTGTCGAAATGGGGAGAAATTTGGCCGGTATATAAGAAACGGCTGGAGAAATTGGACTGATATAGGACAGCTCGCTATGGAGTTTGAAAAAGCGCTGGACAGAAAATGAACCCGCACTAGGGGAAATTTCGTCATTTGTTGCGACAGTGTTGGAATGGGCAGAAATTTGGGAGGTTGATTGGTAACGGCTCGAGAAACTGGACTGATATATGACAGCTAGCTTTGGAGTTTGAAGAAGCACTAGACAGAAAATTAACACGCATCAGGGACAATTTCGTCATTTGTCACGACGGTGTCGGAATGGGCTGAAATTTGCAGGTTGATTGGAAACGGCCCGAGAAATTAGACTGATATAGGACAGCTAGCTTTGGAGTTTGAAGAAGTGTTGGACAGAAAATTAACCCGCACCGGGGGCAATTTCGTCATTTGTCACGACAGAGTCGGAATGGGCTAAAATTTGGCAGGCTAATTGTAAGCGGTCCAAGAAATTGGACAGATAAAGGAAAGCTAGCTTTGGAGTTTGAAGAAGTGCTGGACAGAAAATCAACCTGTACCAGGGGCAATTTCGTCATTTGGCGCGACAACGTCAGAATGGGCTGAAATTTGGCAGGTTGATTGTAAACGGACCAGGAAATTGGACTGATATAGGACAGCTAGCTTTGGAGTTTGAAAAAGTGCTGGACAAAAAATTAACCCGCACTAGGGACAATTTCGTCATTTGTCCCGACGGTGTCGAAATGGGCTGAAATTTGGCAGGTTGATTGGAAACGGCCTGAGAAATTGGACTGAGATAGGACAGCTATCTTTGGAGTTTGAAGAAGTGCTGGACAGAAAATTAACCCGTACCAGGGGCAATTTCGTCATTTCTCGTGACGACGTCGGAGTGGGCTTAAATTTAGCAGGTTGATTGGAAACGACACGAGAAATTGGATTGATATAGGACAGCTAGCTTTGGAGTTTGAAGAAGTGTTGGACAGAAAATTAACCCGCACCAGGGGCAACTTCGTCATTTGTCGCGATAGTGTCGAAACGGGCTGAAATTTAGCAGGTTGACCCGCACCAGGAGCAATTTCGTCATTTGTCTCGTCGGCATCGGAATGGGCTGAAATTTGGCAAGTTGATTGGAAACGGCCCGAGAAA
Organism: Olea europaea var. sylvestris; assembly: GCF_002742605.1. Classification (NCBI taxonomy): domain Eukaryota; kingdom Viridiplantae; phylum Streptophyta; class Magnoliopsida; order Lamiales; family Oleaceae; genus Olea; species Olea europaea. Next base: position 19,611,395 of record NC_036253.1, on the reverse strand, counting down.
TTGGACTGATATAGAGCAGCTAGCTTTGGAGTTTAAAGAAGCGCTGGATAGAAAATTCACTCGCACCGGGGTCAATTTCGTTATTTGTCGAAACGGTGTCGGAATGGGCTGAAATTTGGCAGGTTGATTGGAAACTCCCGAGAAATTGGACTAATATAGGACAGCTAGCTTTGGTGTTTGATGTAGTGCTGGACAGAAAATTAACCCGTACCAGGGCAATTAATTCATTTGTCGCAATGGTGTCGGATTGGGCTGAAATTTGGCAGGTTGATTGAAAACGGCCCAAGAAATTGGACTGATATAGGACAGCTAGGTTTGGAGTCTGAAGAAGTGCTGGACAAAAAATGAACTAGAACCAGGGGCAATTTCGTCATTTGTCGCAATGGCACCGGAATGGGCTGAAATTTGGCAGTTTTATTGGAAATGGCCCGAGAAATTGGATTGATAAATGACAGCTAGCTTTGGAGTTTGAAGTGCTGGACAGAAAATTAACCCGCACCAAGGGCAATTTCATCATTTGTAGCGACGGTGTCGGAATGGGCTGAAAATTGGCAGGTTGATTAGGAACGGCACGAAAAATTGGACTAATACAGGACAGCTATGTTTGGAGTTTGAAGAAGTGCTGGAAAGAAAATTAACCGTATCAGGGGCAATTTCGTCATTTGTCCCGACGGTGTCGGAATGGGCTGAAATTTGGCATGTTGATTGGAAAAGGCCCGGAAATTGGACTGATATAGGACAGCTAGCTTTGGAGTTTGAAGAACTGTTGGACAAAAATCATCCCGTACCAGTGGCAATTTTCTCATTTCCCGCTATGGTGTCGGAACGGGCTGACATTTGGCAGGTTAACCCGCACCAGGGGTAATTTCGTCATTTTGTCGTGACGGTGTCAGAATGGGCTGAAATTTGGCAGGTTGATTGGAAACGGCCCGAGAAATTGGACTGATATAGGACAGCTAGCTTTGGAGTTTGAAGAAGTGCTGGACGGAAAATTAACCCACACCACGGTCAATTTCGTCATTTGTCGTGACATTGTCGGAATGCGCTGAAATTTGGCAGGTTGATTGGAAACGGCCCGAGAAATTGGACTGATATAGGACAGCTAGCTTTGGAGTTTGAAGAAGTGCTGGACGGAAAATTAACCCACACCACGGTCAATTTCGTCATTTGTCGTGACATTGTCGGAATGCGCTGAAATTTGGCAGGTTGATTGGAAACGGCCCGAGAAGTTGAACTGATATAGGAGAGCTAGTTTTGGAGTTTGAAAAAGTGCAGGACAGAAAATTAACCCGCACCAGGGGCAATTACGTCATTTGTCGCGATGGTGCCTGAATGGGCTAAGATTTGGCAGGTTGATTGGAAATGACTCGAGAAATTGGACTGATAAAGGACAGCTAGCTTTGGAGTTTGAAGAATTGTTGGAAAGAAAATTAACCCGCACCAGGAGCAATTTCGTCATTTGTCGCGACGGTGTCAGAATGTGCTGAAATTTTGCAGGTAAATTGTAAACGGATCGAGAAATTGGAGTGATATAGGACAGCTGACTTTGGAGTTTGAAGAAGTGCTGGACCAAAAATTAACTTGCACCAGGGGCAATTTCGTCATTTGTCGCGATAATGTCGGAATGGGTTGAAATTTGGCAGGTTGATAGGAAACAGCCTGAGAAATTGGACTGATATAGGACAACTAGCTTTGGAGTTTGAAGAAGTGCTGGACAGATAATTAACCTACACCAGGGGCAATTTCATCATTAGTCGCGATCGTGTCGGAATGGGCTAAAAATTTGCAGGTTGATTGGAAACGGCCCGTGAAATTGGACTGATATTGGACAGGTAGCTTTGGAGTTTGAAGAAGTGCTGGACAGAAAATTAACCCGCAACTTAGGCAATTTCGTCATTTGTCACGATGGTGCCGGAATGGCCTGAAATTTGGCAGGTTGATTTGAAACGGCCATAGAAATTGGGCTGATATAGGACAGCTATCTGTGGAGTTTGAAGAAGTGCTGGACAGAAAATTAAACCGCACCAGGGACAATTTCGTCATTTGTCGCGACGGTGTCGGAATGGCCTGAAATTTGGAGGGTTGATTGGAAACGACCCGAGAAATTGGACTAATATAGGACAAATAGCTTTTATGTCTGAAGAAGTGCTGGACAAAAAATTAACCCACACTCGGGAAAATTGCATCATTTGTCGCGACGATGTCGGAATGGGTTGAAATTTGGCAGGTTGATTGTAAACGACCCGAGAAATTGGGCTGATAAAGGACAGCTAGCTTTGGAGTTTGAAGAAGTGCTGGACAGAAAATTAACCCACACGAGGGGCAATTTCGTCATTTGTCGCGACGGTGTCAAAATGGTAGAAATTTGGCAGGTTGATTGGAAACGGTCCGAGAAATTGGATTGATATGGGACAGCTAGCTTTGGAGTTTAAAGAAATGTTGGACAGAAAATTAACCCGCCCCTGGGGCAATTTCGTCATTTGTCTCGACGGTGTCGAAATGGTCAAAAATTTTGTAGGTTGATTGGAAATGACTCGAGAAATTGGACTGATATAGGATAGCTAGTTTTGTTGTTTGAAGAAGTGTTGGACAGAAAATTAACCCACACCAGGGACAATTGCATCATTTGTCGCGACGGTGTCGGAATGGGTTCAAGTTTGGCAGGTTGATTGGAAACGACCAGAGAAATTGGGCTGATAAAGGACAGCTAGCTTTGGAGTTTGAAGAAGTGCTGGACAGAAAATTAAGTCGCACCAGGAGCAATTTCGTCATTTGTCGCGACGGTGTCGGAATGGGTTCAAGTTTGGCAGGTTGATTGGAAACGACCAGAGAAATTGGGCTGATAAAGGACAGCTAGCTTTGGAGTTTGAAGAAGTGCTGGACAGAAAATTAAGTCGCACCAGGAGCAATTTCGTCATTTGTCGAGACAGTGTCGGAATCGGCTGAAATTTTGCAGGTAAATTGTCAACAGCCCGAGAATTTGGACTGATCTAGGATAGCAAGCTTTGGAGTTTGAAGAAGTGCTAGACCGAAAATTAAACCGCACCAAGGACAATTTCGTCATTTGTCGCGATGGTGTTTGAATGGACTGAAATTTGGCATGTTGATTGGAAACGGCACGAGAAATTGGACTGATATGGGGCAGTTAGCTTTGGAGTTTAAAGAAGTGCTGGACAGAAAATTAATCCGCACCAGGGGTAATTTCGTCATTTATCGCGACTGTGTCGGAATGGGCTGAAATTTTGCAGGTTGATTGTAAACAGCCCTAGAAATTGGACTGATATAGGAGAGCTAGCTTTGGAATTTGAAGAAGTGCTGGACAGAAAATTAACTTGCATCAGGGACAATTTCGTCATTTGTCGCGACTGTATCGAAATGGGCTAAAAATTGGCAGGTTGATTGGAAACGGCCCGAGAAATTGAACTGATATTGGACAGCTAGCTTTGGAGTTTGAAGAAGTGTGGGACAGAAAATTAACCCACAACTTAGGCAATTTCGTCATTTGTCGCGACGGTGTCGGAATGGGCTGAAATTTGGCAGGTTGATTTGAAACGGCCATAGAAATTGTACTGATATAGGACAGCTAGCTGTGGAGTTTGAAGAAGTGCTGAACAGAATTTTAACCCGCACTAGGGACAATTTCATCATTTATCGCGACGATGTCGAAATGGGCTGAAATTTGGAGGGTTGATTGGAAACGGCCCAAGAAATTGGATTGATATAGGACAAATAGCTTTTATGTTTGAAGAAATGCTGGAAAAAAAATTAACCTACACTACGGACAATTGCATCATTTGTCACGACGGTGTTGAAATGGGCTGAAATTTGGCAGGTTGATTGGAAACGACCGGAGAAATTGGACTGATACAGGATAGTTAGCTTTGGAGTTTGAAGAAGTGTTGGATAGAAAATTAACTCGCACCAGGTGCAATTTCGTAATTTGTCGCGACGATGTCGGAATGGGTTGAAATTTTGCAGGTAAATTGTCAACGGCCCGAGAAATTGGACTGATATAGGACAGCTAGCTTTGGAGTTTGAAGAAGTGCTGGACAGAAAATTAACCCGCACAAGGGACAATTTCGTCATTTGTCGCGACGGTGTCGAAATGGGCCGAAATTTGGAGGGTTGATTGGAAACGGCCCGAGAAATTGGACTGATATAGGACAAATAGCTTTTATGTTTGAAGAAGAGCTGGAGAGAAAATTAACCCACACTCGGGACAATTGCATCATTTGTCACGACGGTGTCGGAATGGGGTAAAATTTGGCAGGTTGATGGGAAATGGCCCGAGAAATTAGACTGATATAGGACAGCTAGCTCTGGAGTTTGAAGAAGTGCGGGACAGAAAATTAACTCGCACCAGGAGCAATTTCGTCATTTGTCGCGACGGTGTCGGAATGGGCTGAAATTTTGCAGGTAAATTGTCAACGGCCCGAGAAATTGGACTGATATAGGATAGCTAGCTTTGGAGTTCGAAGAAGTGCGGGACAAAAAATTAACCTGCACCAAGGGCAATTTCGTCATTTGTCGCGATGGTGTCGGAATGGGTTCAAGTTTGGCAGGTTGATTGGAAACGACCAGAGAAATTGGGCTGATAAAGGACAGCTAGCTTTGGAGTTTGAAGAAGTGCTGGACAGAAAATTAATCCGCACTAGGGGTAATTTCGTCATTTATCACGACCGTATAGAATGGGCTGAAATTTTACAATTTTTTTGGAAACAGCCCTAGAAATTGGACTGATATAGTATAGCTAGCTTTGAAGTTTGAAGAAGTGCTGGACAGAAAATTAACTTGCACCAGGGGCAATTTCGTCATTTGTCGTGACCACGTTGGAATGGGCTAAAAATTGGCCGGTTGATTGGAAACGGCCTGAGAAATTGGACTAATATTGGACAGCTAGCTTTCGAGTTTGAAGAAGTGCTGGACAGAAAATTAACCCGCAACTTAGGCAATTTCGTCATTTGTCGCGACGGTGTCGGAATGGGCTGAAATTTGGCAGGTTGATTTGAAATGGCCATAGAAATTGGATTGATATAGAACAGTTGGCTGTGGAGTTTGAAGAAGTGCTGGACAGAAAATTAACCATTACTAGGGACAATTTCGTCATTTATCGCGACGGTGTCGGAATGGGCTGAAATTTGGAGGGTTGATTGGAAACGGCTCGAGAAATTGGACTGATATTGGACAAATAGCTTTTATGGTTGAAGAAGTGCTGGACAAAAAATTAACCCACACTGGGGACAATTGAATCATTTGTCGCGACGGTGTCAGAATGGGCTGAAAGTTGGCAAGTTGATTGGAAACGACTGGAGAAATTGGACTGATACAGGACAGCTAGCTTTGGAGTTTGAAGAAGTGCTGGACAGAAAATTAACCCACACCAATTTCGTCATTTGTCGCGACGGTGTCGAAATGGGCTGAAATTTGGCAGGTTGATTGGAAGCGGCCCGAGAAATTGGACTGATATAGGACGGCTAGCTTTGGAGTTTGAAGAAGTGCTGGTTAGAAAATTAATCCGCACTAGGGGCAATTTCATCATTTGTCGCGATGGTGTCGAAATGGGTTGAAATTTGGCAGGTTGATTTAAACAGCCCAAGAAATTGGACAGATATAGGACATCTAGCTTTGGAGTTTGAAGAAGTGCTGGACAGAAAATTTACCCGCACCAGAGGCAATTTCATCATTTGTCGCGACGGTGCCGGAATGGGCTGAAATTTGGTAGGTTGATTGGTAGCAGCTCGAGAAATTGGACTGATAATAGACAGCTAGCTTTGGAGTTTGAAGAAGCGCTGGACAGAAAATTAACCCGCATCAGGGGCAATTTCGTCATTTATCGCGATGGTGTCGGAATGAGTTGAAATTTGGAAGGTTGATTGGAAAGGGCCCGAGAAATTAGACTGATAGTTTGAAGAAGCGCTGGATAGAAAATTAACCCGCATCAGGGGCAATTTCGTCATTTGTCGCGACGGTGTCGGAATGAGCTGAAATTTGGAAGGTTGATTGGAAAGGGCCCGAGAAATTAGACTGATATAAGACATCTAGCATTGGAGTTTGAAGAAGTGCTGGACAGAAAATTAACTCGCACCAGGGGCAATTTCGTCATTTAACGCGACGGTGTCGGATTGGGCTGAAATTTTGCAAGTTAATTGTAAATGGCCTGAGAAATTGGACTGATATAGGACAGCTAGCTTTGGAGTTTGAAGAAGTGCTGGACAAAAAAATAACCCGCACCAGGGGCAATTTCATCATTTGTCGCGACGATGTCGAAATAGGCTGAAATTCGACAGGTTGTTTGGAAACGGCCCGAGAAAGTGGACTGATATAGGACACCTAGCTTTGGAGTTTGAAAAAGTGCTGGATAAAAAATTAACCCGCACCTGGGGTAATTTCGTCATTTGTTGCGATGGTGTCGGAACGGGCTGATTTTTGGCACGTTGATTGGAAACGGCCCGAGAAATTGGATGGATATAGAACAGCTGGCTTTGGAATTTGAAGAAGTGTTGGACAGAAAATTACCCGCAACAGGGACAATTTCGTCATTTGTCGCGACAGTGTCGGAATGGGTTGAAATTTGGCAGGTGGATTGTAAATGGCCCGAGAAATTGGACTGATATAGAACAGCTAGCTTGGGAGTTTGTAGAAGTGCTGGACAAAAAATTAACCCGCACCGGGGGTAATTTCGTCATTCGTCGCGACGGTGCCGGAATGGTCTGAAATTTGGCTGGTTGATTGTAAACGGCCCAAGAAATTGGACTGATATAGGACAGCTAGCTTTGGAGTTTGAAGAAGTGCTGGACAGATAATTAACCAGGGGCAATTTCGTCATTTGTCGTGACGGTGTCGGAATGGGCCGAAATTTGGTAAATTAATTAGAAACGGCCGAGAAATTGGACTGATATAGGACAGCTAGTTATGGAATTTGACGAAGTGTTGGGCAGAAAATTAACCCGCACCAGGGGCAATTTCGTCATTTGTCGCGACGGTGTCAGAATGGGCTGAAATTTGGCAAATTGATAGGAAACAGCCTGAGAAATAGGACTGATATAGGACAGCTAGCTTTGGAGTTTGAAGAAGTGCTGGACAGAAAATTAACCCGCACCAGGGGCAATTTCGTCATTTGTCGCGACGGGGTCAGAATGGGCTGAAATTTGGCAAATTGATAGGAAACAGCCTGAAAAATAGGTCTGATATAGGACAGCTAGCTTTGGAGGTTGAAGAAGTGCTGGACAGAAAATTAACCCGCACCAGGCGCAATTTCGTCATTTGTCGCAACGGTGTGGGAATGGGATGAAGTTTGGCAGGTTGATTCTAAACGGCCCAAGAAATTGGACTGATATAGGACAGCTAGTTATGGAATTTGACGAAGTGTTGGGCAGAAAATTAACCCGCACCAGGGGCAATTTCGTCGTTTGTCGCGACGGTGTCAGAATGGGCTGAAATTTGGCAAATTGATAGGAAACAGCCTGAAAAATAGGTCTGATATAGGACAGCTAGCTTTGGAGGTTGAAGAAGTGCTGGACAGAAAATTAACCCGCACCAGGCGCAATTTCGTCATTTGTCGCAACGGTGTGGGAATGGGATGAAGTTTGGCAGGTTGATTCTAAACGGCCCAAGAAATTGGACTGATATAGGACAGCTAGCTTTGGAGTTTGAAGAAGTGCTGGACAGAAAATTAACCCGCACCAGGGGCAATTTCGTCATTTGTCGCAACGGTGTGGGAATGGGATGAAGTTTGGCAGGTTGATTCTAAACGGCCCAAGAAATTGGACTGTTATAGGACAGCTAGCTTTGGAATTTGAATAAGTGCTGGACAGAAAATTAACTCGCACCAGGGGCATTTTCGTCATTTGTCTCGACATTGTCGGACTGGGCTAAAATTTGGTAGGTTGATTTTAAACGGCCCAAGAAATTGGACTGATATAGGACAGCTAGCTTTGGAGTTTGAAGAAGTGCTGTACAGAAAATTAACCCGCACTAGGGGCAATTTCGTCATTTGTCGCGACGGTGTCGGAATGGTCTAAAATTTGGCAGGTTTATTGTAAACGGCCCAAGAAATTGGACTGATAAAGGATAGCTAGCTTTAGATTTTGAAGAACTGCTAGACAGAAAATCAACCCGCACTAGGGGTAATTTCGTCATTTGCTAGCACGGCGTTGGAATGGGCTAAAATTTGGCAGGTTGATTGCAAACGGACCAGAAAATTGGACCGATATAGGACAGCTAGCTTTGGAGTTTGAAGTAGTGTTGGACTAAAAATTAACCCGCACCAGGGGCAATTTCGTGGTTGAAATTTGGTAAGTTGATTGGAAACGGCACGAGAAATTAGACTGATCCAGGACGGCTACGTTTGGAGTTTGAGGAACTGCTGGAAAGAAAATTAACCCGCACCAGGGGTAATTTCGTCAGTTGTCCCGACGGTGTCGAAATGGGCTGAAATTTGGCAGGCTGATTGGAAACGGCCCGAGAAATTGGCCTGACATAGGACAGATAGCTTTGGAGTTTGAAGAAGTGTTGGATAGAAAATTAACCCGTACCAATGGCGATTTCGTCATTTGTCGCGACGGTGTCGGAATGGGCATAAATTTGGCAGGTTGATTGGAAATGGCCCGAGAAATTGGATTGATACAGGACAGCTACCTTTGGAGTTTGAATAAGTGTTGGACTGAAAATTAACCCGCACCAGCGGCAATTTCGTCATTTCTCGCGATCGTCTCGGAATTGGTTGAAATTTTCCAGGTTGATTGGAAAGGGCACGAGAAATTTGACTGATATAGAACAACTAGCTTTGGAGTTTGAAGAAGTGTTGGACAGAAAATTAACCCGCACTAGGGGCGACTTCGTCATTTGTTGCGACGGTGTCGGAATGAGCTGAAATTTGGCAGGTTGACCCGCACCAGGGCAATTTCGTCATTTGTTGCGACGGTGTCGGAATGGACTGAAATTTGGCAGGTTGATTGGAAACGGCCCGAGAAATTGGACTGATATAGGGCAGCTAGCTTTGGAGTTTAAAGAAGTGCTGGACAGAAAATTGACCCGCACTTTGGGCAATTTGGTCATTTGTCGCGACGGTGTCGGAATGGGCTGAAATTTGGCAGGTTGATTGGAAAGGGCCCAAGAAATTGTACTGACATAGGACAGCTAGCTTTGGAGTTTGAAGTAGCGCTTAACAGAAAATTAACCCGCACCAGGGCAATTTCGTCATTTGTTGCGATGGTGTCGGATTAGGCTGAAATTTGGCAGGTTGATTTGAAACAGCCCAAGAAATTGGACTGACATAGGACGGCTAGCTTTGGATGTTGAAGAAGTGTTGGACAGAAATTGACACGTACCTGGGACAATTTCGTCATTTGTGGCGACGATGTCGGAATGGACTGAAATTTTGCAGGTTGATTTGAAACGGCTCGAGAAATTGGACTGATATAGGGTAGCTAGCTTTGGAGTTTGAAGAAGTGCTGGACGGAAAATTAAACCGCACTAGGGTCAATTTCGTCATTTGTCGCAACATTATTGGAATGGGCTGAAATTTGGCAGGTTGATTGGGAACAGCCCGAAAAATTGGACTGATATAGGATAGCTAGTTTTAGAGTTTGAAGAAGTACTGAACAGAAAATTTAACCGCACCAGGGGCAATTTTGTTATTTGTCGCGATGGTGTCGGAATGGGTTGAAATTTGCCAGGTTGATTGGAGACGACCAGAGAAATTGGACTGATATAGGACAACTGGCTTTGGAATTTGAAGAACTGCTGGAGTGAAAATTAACCCGCACCGGGGGCAATTTCGTCAATTGTCGCGGCGGTGTCGAAATGGGCTGAAATTTGGCAGGTGATTGGAAACGGCGCGAGAAATGGGATTGATATAGGACAGCTAGCTTTGGAGTTTGAAGAAATGCTGGAGAGAAAATTAACCAGCACCAGGGGCAATTTTGTCATTTGTCACGACGGTGTCGGAATGGGCTAAAATTTGGCAGGTTGATTGGAAACGGCACGAGAGATTGGACTGATGTAGGACAGCTAGCTTTGGGGTTTGAAGAAAAGTTGGATAGAAAATTAACCTGCACCGGGGGCAACTTCATCATTTGTCGACACGGTGTCAGAACGGATTGAAATTTGGCATGTTGACCCGCACCAGGGGCAATTTCGTCATTTTTTGCGATGGTGTCGGAATGTGCCGAAATTTGGCGGGTGGATTGGAATCGACCTGAGAAATTGGACTGATATAGGATAGCTAGCTTTGGAGTATGAAGTAGTGCTGGACAAAAAATTAACCTGCACCAGGGGCAGTTTCGTCATTTGCTGCCACGGTGTCGAAATGGGCAGAGATTTGGCAGGTATATTGGAAACGACACGAGAAATTGGACTGATATAGGACAGCTAGCTTTGGAGTTTGAAGAAGTGCTGGATAGAAAATTAACCCATACCAAGGGCAATTTCGTCATTTGTTGTGAAGGTGTCGGAATGGGCTGAAATTTAGCAGGTCGACTGGAAACGGCAGAAGAAATTGGACTGATGTTGGATAGCTAACTTTGGGGTTTGAAGAAGTGCTGGGCAGAAAATTAACCCGCACTAGGGACAATTTCGTCATTTGTCGCGATGGTGGCGAAATGGGCTGAAATTTGGCATGTTGATTTTAAACGGCCCGAGAAATTGGAATGAGATAGGGCAGCTAACTTTGGAGTTTGAAGAAGTTGTGGACAGAAAATTAACCTGCACCATGGGTAATTTCGTCATTTGTCGCGACGGTGTTGGAATTGGCTGAAATTTGGCAGGTTGTTTGTAAACGGCCCGAGAAATTGTAATGGTATAGGACAACTAGCTTTGGAGTTTGAACAAGTGCTGGAAAGAAACGCACCAGGAGCAATTTCGTCATTTGTCGGGACAGTGTCGGAATGACCTAAGATTTGGCAGGTTGATTGGAAACGGCCCGGGAAATTGGACTGATATAGGACAGCTAGCTTTGAAGTTTGAAGAAGTGCTGGACGGAAAATTAACCTACACCAGGGGTAATTTTATCATTTGCCGCGATGGCGTCCGAATGGGCTAAAATTTGGCAGGTCGTTTGGAAACGGCCCAAGAAACTGGACTCATATAGGAAAGCTAGCTTTGGAGTTTGAAGTAGTGCTAGACAGAAAATTAACCTGCACCAGCGACAATTTCGTCATTTGTCGCGACGGTGTCGAAATGGGCGAAAATTCGGCAGGTTGATTGGAAACGGCTCGAGAAATTGACTAATATAGGATAGCTAACTTTGGAGTTTGAAGAAGTGCTGAACAGAAAATTAAACCGCACCTGCGACAGTTTCGTCATTTGTCACCACGGTGTTGGAATGGGCAGATATTTGGCAGATATATTGGAAACGGCACGAGAAATTGGACTAATATAGGATAACTAGCAATGGAGTTTGAAGAAGTGCTGGATAGAAAATTAACCCGCACCAGGTGCAATTTCGTCATTTGTTGTGAAGGCGCCGGATTGGGCTAAAATTTTCAGGTTCAATGCAAATGGCCCGAGAAATTGGACTGTTATAGGACAGCTAGCATTGGAGTTTGACGAAGTACTGGACAGAAAATTAACCCGCACTAGGGGCAATTTCGTCCTTTGTCGTGACGGTGTCGAAATGGACTGAAATTTTGGCAGGTTGATTGGAAACGGCCCGAGAAATTGGATTGATATAGGATAGCTAGCTTTGGAGTTTGAAGAAGTGCTGGACAGAAAATTAACCCGCACCCAAGTCAATTTCGTCATTTGTCGCGACCGTGTCGGAATGAGCTGAAATTTGGCAGGTTCTTTGGAAACGGGCCAAGAAATTGGACTGATATAGGACAGCTAGCTTTGGTGTTTGAAGAAATACGGGATAGAAAATTAACCCGCACCAGGGACAATTTCGTTATTTGTCGCGACGGTGTCAGAATGGTCTGAAATTTGGCAGATTGATTGGAAACTGCCCGAGAAATTGGACTAATATAGGATAGCTAGATTTGGAGTTCGAAGAAGTTGTGGACTGAAAAATTAACCAGCCCCAGGGGCAATTTCATTGTTTCTCACGTCGGTATCGGAATTGGCCGAAATTTTGTAGGTTGATTGTAACGGCCCGAGAAATTGGACTGGTATAGGACAGCTAGCTTTGGAGTTTGAAGAAGTGCTGGAAAGAAATTTAACCCGCACCAGGGGTAATTTCGTTATTTGCCGCGACCGTGTCGGAATGGGCTGAAATTCGGCTTGCTGATTGGAAACGACCCGAGAAATTGACTGATATAGGACAGCTAGCTTTGGAGTTTGAAGAAGTACTGGACAAAAAATTAAACCGCACCAGGGGCAATTTCGCCATTTGTCGCGACGGTGTCGGATTGGGCTGAAATTTGGCAAATTAATTGGAAACGGCCTGAGAAATTGGACTGATATAGGACCGCTAGTTATGGAATTTGACGAAGTACTGGACTGAAAATTAACCCACACTAGGGGCAATTTCGTCATTTGTCGCGACGGTGTCAGAATGTGCTGAAATTTGGCAGATTGATAGGAAATAGCCCAAGAAATAGGACTGATATAGGACAGCTAGCATTGGGATTTGAAGAAGTACTGGACAGAAAATTAACCCGCACCAGGGGCAATTTCGTCATTTGTCGCAACGATGTCGGAGTGGGCTGAAGTTTGGTAGGTTGATTCTAAACGGTGCAAGAAATTGGACTGATATAGGACAACTTGCTTTGGAATTTAAATAAGTGCTGGACAGAAAATTATCCCGCACCAGGGGCAATTTCGTCATTTGTTGCAACGGCGTCGGAATGGGCTGAAATTTGGCAGGTTGATTTTAAACGGCCCAAGAAATTGGACTAATATAGGACAGCTAGCTTTGGAGTTTGAAGAAACGCTGGAAAGAAAATTAAACCGCACCAGGGCCGATTTCGTCATTTGTCGCGACGGTGTCGGAATGGGCTAAAAATTGGCAGGTTTATTGTAAGCGGCCCAAGAAATTGGACTAATATAGGACATCTCGTTTTGGAGTTAGAAGAAGTGCTGGACAGAAAATTAAATCGCACCAGGGGCGATTTCGTCATTTGTTGTGACGGTGTCGAAATGGGCTAAAATTTGGTAGGTTGATTGTAAACGGACCAAAAAATTGGACTGATATAGGTCAGCTGGCTTTGAAGTTTGAAGAAGTGCTGGACAGAAAATTAAACCGCACCAGGGGAAATTTCGTCATTTGTTGCGACAGTGTCGGAATGGGGCTAAATTTGGCAGGTTGATTGTAAACGGACCAAAAAATTGGACTGATATAGGACAGCTGGCTTTGAAGATTGAAGAAGTGCTGGACAGAAAATTAACCCGCCCTAGGGACAATTTCGTCATTTGTCTCGACGGTGTCGAAATGGGCTGAAATTTGGCAGGTTGATTGGAAATGACCCGAGAAATTGGACTGATATAGGACAGCTAGCTTTGAAATTTGAAGAAGTGTTGGACAGAAAATTAACCCGTACCAGGGGCAATTTCGTCATTTCTCGCAAAGGTGTCGGAATGGGTTTAAATTTGGCAGGTTGATTGGAAACGGCTCGAGAAATTAGACTGATACAAGACAACTAGCTTTGGAGTTTGAAGAAGTATTGGACCGAAAATTAACCCGCACCATGGGCAATTTCGTCATTTGTCGCGACGGCGTCAGAATTAGCTGAAATTTGGCAGGTTGATTGGAAATGGCACGAGAAATTGGATTGATACAGGATAGCTAGCTTTGGAGTTTGAAGAAGTGTTGGACAGAAAATTAACCCGCACCAGGGGCAAATATGTCATTTGTCACGACGGTGTCGAAACGAGCTGAAATTTGGCAGGTTGACCCGCACCAGGGGTAATTTCGTCATTTATCGTGACGGTATCGGAATGGGCTAAAATTTGGCTGGTTGATTGGAAACGGCTCGAGAAATTGGACTGATATAGGGCAGCTAGCTTTGGAGTTTAAAGAAGTGCTGGACAGAAAATTATCCCGCATAAGGGGCAATTTCGTCATTTGTCGCGATGGTACCGGAATGGGCTGAAATTTGGTAGGTTGATTGGAAACGGCCCGAGAAATTGGATTAATATAGGACAGCTAGTTTTGGAGTTTGAAGTAGTGCTAGACAGAAAATTAACTCGCACTAGGGCAATTTCGTCATTTGTCGCAATGGTGTCGGATTGGGCTGAAATTTGGAAGGTTGATTGTAAACGACCCAAGAAATCGGATCGATATTGGACGGCTAGGTTTGGAGTTTGAAGAAGTGCTGGACAAAAATTAATTAGAACCAGGGGCAATTTCGTCATTTGTTGTGACGACGCCGGAATGGTCTGAAATTTGGCAGTTTGATTTGGAACGGCCCGAGAAATTGGACTGATATGTGACAGCTAGCTTTGGAGTTTGAAGTGCTGGACAGAAAATTAACCTGCACCAGAGGCAATTTCATCATTTGTTGCGACGGTGTCGGAATGGGCTGAAATTTGGTAAGTTGATTGGAAACGGCACGAGAAATTGGACTGATACAAGACGGCTATGTTTGGAGTTTTAAGAAGCGCTGGAAAGAAAATTAACCCGAACCAGGAGTAATTTCGTCATTTAACCCGACAATGTCGGAATGGGCTGAAATTTGGCAGGCTGATTGGAGATAGCCCGAGAAATTGGACTGATATAGAACAGCTAGCTTTGAAGTTTGAAAAAATATTGGACAGAAAATTAACCCGTACCAGTGGTAATTTCGTCATTTGTCGCAACGGTGTCGTAATGGGCTAAAATTTGGCAGGTTGATTGGAAACGGCCCGAGAAATTGGATTGATAAAGGATAGCCAATTTTGGAGTTTGAAGAAGTGTTGGACTGAAAATTAACCCGCACCAGGACAATTTCATCATTTGTCGGGACCGTGTCGGAATTGGCTGAAATTTTGCAGGTTGATTTGGAAACGGCACAAGAAATCGGACTGATATAGGACAGCTAGCTTTGGAGTTTGAAGAAGTGTTGGACAGAAAATTAACCTGCACTAGGGGCAACTTCGTCATTTGTCGCGACGGTGTCGGAACGAGCTGAAATTTGGCAGGTTGACCCGCACCAGGGGCAATTTCGTCATTTGTCGCGACGGTGTCGAAATGGACTGAAATTTGGCAGGTTGATTGGAAACGGCCTAAGAGATTGGACTGATATAGGGCAGCTAGCTTTCGAGTTTAAAGAAGTATTGGACAGAAAATTAACCCGCACCTGGGGCAATTTCGTCATTTGTCTGGCGGTGCTGGAATGAGCTGAAATTTGACAGGTTGATTGGAAATGGCCCGAGAAATTGGACTGACATAGGACAGCTAGCTTTGGAGTTTGAAGTAGTGCTAGGCAGAAAATTAACTAGCACCAGGGCAATTTCGTCATTTGTCGCGACGGTGTCGGATTGGGCTAAAATTTGGCAGGTTGATTGGAAACGGCACGAGAAATTGGACTGATATAGGATAGCTAGCTTTTGAGTTTGAAGAAATGCTGGATAGAAAATTGACACGCCCCAGGGGCAATGCATGTCAATTTTGTCATTTGTTGCGACGGTGTCGGAATGGGCTGAAATTTAGCAGGCTGATTGGAAATGGTTCGAGAAATTGGATTGATATAGGGCAGCTAGCTTTGGAGTTTGAAGAAGTGCTGGACGAAAAATTAACCGGCACCAGGGTCAATTTCGTCATTTGTCGCGACATTGTCGGAATGGGCTAAAATTTGGCAGGTTGATTGGAAACGACCTGAGAAATTGGACTGATACAGGACAGCTAGCTTTGGAGTTTGAAGAAGTAATGGAAAGAAAATTAACCCGCACCAGGGGTAATTTCGTCATTTGTCGCGGTGGTGTCGGAATGGGGTGAAATTTGACAGGTTGATTGGAAACGGCTCGAGAAATTGGATTGATATAGGACAACTAGCTTTGGAGTTTGAAGAAGTGCTGGACACAAAATTAACCCGCACCAGGGCAATTTCATTATTTGTCTCGACGATGTCGGAATAGTCTGAGATTTGGTAGGTTGATTGGAAATGGCACGAGAATCTAGACTGTTACAAGACAGCTACTTTTGGAGTTTGAAAAAGTGTTGGACAAAAAATTAACCCGCAGTAGGGGCAATTTCGTTATTTGTCGCGATGGTGTCGGAATGGGCTGAAATTTGGCAGACTGATTGGAAACGACCAGAGAAATTGGACTGATATAGGACAGTTAGCTTTGGAGTTTGAAGAAGAGCTGGAGAGAAAATTAACCCGCACCAGGGGCTATTTCGTCAATTGTCGCGACGGTGTTGAAATTGGCTGAAATTTGGCAGGTTGATTGGAAACAGCACGAGAAATTGGACTGATATAGGACAGCTAGCTTTGGAGTTTGAAGAAGTGCTAGAGTGAAAATTAACCCGCACCAGGGGCAATTTCGTCATTTGTCGCGACGGTGTCGGAATGAACTAAAATTTAGCAGGTTGATTGGAAAGAGTACGAGAGATTGGACTGATATGGACAGCTAGCTTTGGAGTTTGAAGAAGAGCTGGAGAGAAAATTAACCCGCACCAGGGGCAATTTCGTCATTTGTCGCGACGGTGTCGGAATGAACTAAAATTTGGCAGGTTGATTGGAAACAGTACGAGAGATTGGACTGATATAGGACAGCTAGCTTTGGAGTTTGAAGAAGAGCTGGAGAGAAAATTAACCCGCACCAGCGGCTATTTCGTCAATTGTCGCGACGGTGTTGGAATGGGCTGAAATTTGGCAGGTTGATTGGAAACGGCACGAGAAATTGGACTGATATAGGATAGCTAGCTTTGGAGTTTGAAGAAGTGCTAGAGTGAAAATTAACCCACACCAGGGGCAATTTCGTCATTTGTCGCGACGGTGTCGGAATGAACTAAAATTTGGCAGGTTGATTGGAAACAGTACGAGAGATTGGACTGATATAGGACAGCTAGCTTTGGTGTTTGAAGAAGTGCTGGAGAGAAAATTAACTCGCACCAGGGGCAATTTCGTCATTTGTCGCGATGGTGTCGGAATGGGCTGAAATTTGGCAGGTTGATTGGAAACGACCAGAGAAATTAGACTGATATAGGACAGGTAGCTTTGGAATTTGAAGAAGTGCTGGACAGAAAATTAACCCGCAATCGGGACAATTTCGTCATTTATCGCGACGGTGTCGGAATGAGCTGAAATTTGGCAGGTTGATTGGAAACGACACGAGAAACTGCGCTGATATAGGATAGCCAGCTTTGGAGTTTGAAGAAGTGTAGGACAGAAAATTAACCCGGACTAGGGTAATTTTGTCATTTCTCACGACAGCATCGGATTGGACTGAAATTTGGCAGGTTGATTGGAAACGGCCCGAGAAGTTGGACTGATATAGGAAAGCTGGCTCTAGAGTTTGAAGAAGTGCTGGACAGAAAATTAACCCGCACCAAGGGCAATTTCGTCATTTGTTGCGATAATGTTGGAATGTGCCGAAATTTGGCAGGTTGATTGGAAACGGCCCGAGAAATTGGACTGATATGGGATAGCTAGCTTTGGAGTATGAAGTAGTGCTGGACAGAAAATTAACCTGCACTAGGGCAATTTGGTCATTTGTCACGACGGTATCGGATTGGGCTGAAATTTGGCAGGTTGATTGGAAACGGCCCGAGAAATTGGACTGATCTATAGGACAGCTAGCTTTGGAGTCTGAAGAAGTTCTGGACAGAAACTTGACCTTCACCAGGGTCAATTTCATCATTTTTCGCGACAGTGTTGGAATGGGCTGAAATTTACTGGTTGATTGGAAATGGCATGAGAAATTGGACTGATACAGGACAACTATGTTTGGAGTTTGAAGAATTGTTGGACAGAAAATTAACCCGCACCAGGGGCAGTTTCGTCATTTGTCGCCACGGTGTCGGAATGGGCAGAGATTTGGCCGGTATATTGGAAATGGCACGAGAAATTGAACTGATATAGGACAGCTAGCTTTGGAGTTTGAAGAAATGCTGGATTGAAAATTAACCCGTACCAGGGGCAATTTCGTCATTTGTTGTGACGGTGTCGGATCAGACTGAAATTTAGCAGGTCGATTGGAAACGGCAAAAGAAATTGGACTGATATTGGACAGTTAACTTTGGGGTTTGAAGAAGTGCTGGGCAGAAAATTAACCTGCACCAGGGGCAATTTCATCATTTATTGTGACGCTGGGGAAATTGGCTGAAATTTGGCATGTTGATTTTAAACGGCCCGAGAAATTGGACTGATATAGGACAGCTAGCTTTGGAGTTTGAAGTAGTTATGGATAGAAAATTAACCAGCACCATCGACAATTTAATCATGACAGTGTTGGATTTGGCTGAAATTGGGCAGGTTGATTGTAAACGGCTCGAAAAATTGGACTGGTATAGGACAGCTAGCTTTGAAGTTTGAAGAAGTGCTGGAAAGAAAATTAACTCGCACCAGGGGAAATTTCTTCATTTGTTGGGACAGTGTCGGAATGGGCTAAGATTTGGGAGGTTGATTGGAAACGGCCCGGGAAATTAGACTGATATAGGACAGCTAGCTTTGGAGTTTGAAGTAGTACGAGACAGAAAATTAACCCGCACCAGGGGCAATTTCGTCATTTGTCGCGACGGTGTCGGAATGGGCAGAAATTCGACAGGTTGATTGGAAACAGCCCGAGAAATTGACTAATATAGGACAGCTAGCTTTGGGGTTTGAAGAAGTGCTGGACAGCAAATTAACCCGCACCAACGGCATTTTCGTCATTTGTCGCCACGGTGTTGGAATGGGCAGAAATTTGGCAGGTATATTGAAAACGACACGAGAAATGGGACTGATATCGGACAACTAGCTTTGGAGTTTGAAGAAGTGCCGGAAAAAAATTAACCCGCATCGGGTGCAATTTCGTCATTTATTGTGAAGGCGTCGGATTGGGCTGAAATTTGCCAGGTTGACTGGAAATGGCCCGAGAAATTGGATTGATGTAGGACAGCTAGCATTGGAGTTTGAAGAAGTGCTGGACAGAAAATTAACCCGCACTAGGTGTAATTTCATCCTTTGTCGCGACGGTGTCGAAATGGATTGAAATTTTGGCAGGTTGATTGGAAACGGTCCGAGAACTTGGACTGATATAGGATAGCTAGCTTTGGAGTTTGATGAAGTGATGGACAGAAAATTAACCCGCACAGGGGCAATTTTGTCATTTGTCGCGATCGTGTCGTAATGGATTGAAATTTGGCAGGTTCTTTGGAAACCCGAGAAATTGGACCGATATAGGACAACTCGCTTTGGAGTTTGAAGAAATGCGGGATAGAAAATTAACCCGCACCAAGGGTAATTTCGTCATTTGTTGCGACGGTGTCGGAATGGTCTGAAATTTGGCAGTTTGATTGGAAACTGCCCGAGAAATTGGACTGATATAGGACAGCTAACTTTGGAGTTTGAAGAAGTTGTGTACTGAAATTTAACCAGCCCCAGGGCCAATTTTGTCATTTGTCTCGTCGGTGTCGGAATTGGCTGAAATTTGGTAGGTTGATTGTAAACGGCCCGAGAAATTGGACTGGTATAGGACATCTAGCTTTGGAGTTTGAAGAAGTGCTGGAAAGAAAATTAACCCGCACTAGGGGTAATTTCGTCATCTGTCGTGACGGTGTCGGAGTGGGCTAAAATTCGACTGGTTGATTGGAAACGGCCCGAGAAATTGACTGATATAGGACAGCTAGCTTTGGAGTTTGAAGAAGTGCTGGACAGAAAATTAACCCGTATGAGGGGCAATTTCATCATTTGTCGCGACGGTGTCGGAATGGGCCGAAATTTGGTAGATTAACCGGAATCGGCCCGAGAAATTGGACTGATATAGGACAGCTAGTTATGGAATTTGACAAAGTGTTGGACAGAAAATTAACCCACACTTGGGGCAATTGTAAGTATTATGCCCTAGGTCCAATCAACTTTGGACATAAATACTTTTATATATAATTAATGCAATTAAATGGCAGATCTATTATTTAATTAATAGACAATTAAATAAATAATAGAGTCCGTAGATTCAAATAATTGTAATTTGTTAATCACAAGGAGTTGTGATTGTGAGATACAAATTACATCTGATTGAATCTTAAATCTTCCGTGGTCGTAAGTAATAACGAGATACGGATATCGTTATTACGGATAGACCATCACATGTGGCATTTCTTACTTGTGAAGTAAGTAACTGATCTCACAAGTTAAAGTGTGGTGACACTTAAATGAACATGTGGATGTTTTGTTATAGAACAAAATATTGGAGACCCGTCGAGAGATTCCACATGGATAACTATCTGAGTGTCGGTGGTTAATCTCTAACGTTCGGTAGTGAAATTGGTCCTTTGACTTGAGGTCGTCATGGTACCTTATATGAGGACAGTCATACTTTGGCGGTGTTGGATGTTGCTCTGAAAAGGGCCGCTAATACGACATCGTTCGGGTATGTCAAGAATCGTATGAAGGTTGTGATTGATCAATAAAGGATTCGTCACTCTTAGATAGTAGGAGATTATGATCTGCGTTTCATTCAATTAAGTCAATGATGAAATCCTTGGCCAAGGTGTACTCATAAGTCGAAAAGGAGTTTTCGATTTATATTGACTTAATAGTGGAGTGAAAGATATGATCGATGATCGAGATTGACACAAATCCATATCTTGTAATTGATTGGATCATATAGACGAAAGGATTATAGTTTCACGGTAAACGAACGAATTTGGTTTTGTCATACCACGTGACATTTCCCGTCACATGTATTGCCCTGACACATTGCTAGATATCAATCAGGGACGGCGAATGTGAATTGACGATAAATTAAAAGGGTGTTTTAATTTATCAATTTTGATTAGATCAAAATAATATTTCACGTCGTTAGGCATCGTGGTCGGGAACCTAATGAGTCACACACAAAAGAGAATTGGAAGATTGCAAATTGCCAATTGATTAATTTAACAATCGTTGGATAAATTAATTAATTGGATTTGTTATTTATA
>NC_036253.1:19388544-19584359 GCF_002742605.1 Olea europaea var. sylvestris | reverse complement strand
ACTATCTGAGTGTCAGTGGTTAATCTCTAACGTTCGGTAGTGAAATTGGTCCTTTGACTTGAGGTCGTCATAGTACCTTATATGAGGACAGTCATACTTTGGCGGTGTTGGATGTTGCTCTGAAAAGGGCCGCTAATACGACATCGTTCGGGTACGTCAAGAATCGTATGAAGGTTGTGATTGATCAATAAAGGATTCGTCACTCTTAGATAGTAGGAGATTATGATCTGCGTTTCATTCAATTAAGTCAATGATGAAATCCTTGGCCAAGGTGTACTCATAAGTCGAAAAGGAGTTTTCGATTTATATTGACTTAATAGTGGAGTGAAAGATATGATCGATGATTGAGATTGACATAATTCCATATCTCGTAATTGATCGGATCATATTGACGAAAGGATTATAGTTTCACAGTAAACGAACGAATTTGGTTTTGTCATACCACGTGACATTTCCCGTCACATGTATTGTCCTGACACATTGCTAGATGTCAATCAGGGACGGCGAATGTGAATTGACGATAAATTAAAAGGGTGTTTTAATTTATCAATTTTGATTAGATCAAAATAATATTTCATGTCGTTAGACATCGTGGTCGGGAACCTAATGGGTCACACACAAAAGAGAATTGGAAGATTGCAAATTGCCAATTGGTTAATTTAACAATCGTTGGATAAATTAATTAATTGGATTTGTTATTTATATTTTCGAATTAATTAATTGGATTAATTAATTCACGGACCGGGTTTAATTAATTGGATTAATTAATTATTGGACCGGACCGGACCGGGCCGAGCCTGTTTGGGTTTATATAAATATATAACTAGGGTTTGAGGTCCATTAAGGTTTTCATTATTCTTGCTAGCACAAGAGAAAACCCTAGAGGCTGCAATCATATTCTCTGTGTGGATCACCGTTGGAGGCTGGACAATTGGACAGCTGTGGTGGCGAATCAAAGTTGTGGAACGAAAAGAAAAGCAAAAGGATTGCAGATCTGGAAAAGGTACAATCTTATCACAATTCCTAACCAAACACAATGAGATCTATTGGGTGGGAATCGAAATAATTTAATTTTCCGCTGTGCATGTATAAGTAGATTCCCAACAGCAATTTCGTCATTTGTCGCGACGGTGTCGAAACGTGCTGAAATTTGGCAGATTGATAGAAAACTGCCCGAGAAATTGGACTGATATAGGATAGCTAGCTTTGGAATTTGAATAAGTGCTGGACAGAAAATTAATCCGCACCAGGGGTAATTTCGTCATTTGTCGCGATGGCATCGGAATGGGCTGAAATTTTGCAAGTTGATTTTAAACGGATCAAGAAATTGGACTGATATAGGACAGCTAGCTTTGGAGTTTGAAGAAGTGCTAGACAGAAAATTAACCCGCACCAGGGGCAACTTCGTCATTTGTCGCGACGGTGTCGGAACGGGCTATAATTTGGCAGGTTAACCCGCACTAGGGGTAATTTCGTCATTTGTCGTGATGGTGTCGGAATGCGCTGAAATTTGGCACGTTGATTGGAAACGGCTCGAGAAATTGGACTGATATACGGCAGCTAGCTTTGGAGTTTAAAGAAGTGCTGGACAGAAAATTAACCCGCACTAGGGGCAATTTCGTCATTTGTCGCTACGGCACTGGATTGGGCTGATATTAGGCAGGGTGATTGGAAATGGCCCGAGAAATTGGACTGATATAGGACGGCTAGCTTTGCAGCTTGAAGTAGTGCTGGACAGAAAATTAACCCGCACTAGGGCAATTTCGTCATTTGTCACAATGGTGTCAGAATGGGCTGAAATTGGCAGGTTGATTGTAAACGACCCAAGAATTGGACTGATATAGGACAGCTAGGTTTGAAGTTTGAAGGAGTGCTGGACAAAAAATTAATTAAAACCAGGGGCAATTTCGTCATTTGTTGCGACGGCGTCGGAATGGGCAGAAATTTGACAGTTTGATTGGGAACGGCCCGAGAAATTGGACTGATATGTGACAGCTAACTTTGGAGTTTGAAGTGCTGGACAGAAAATTAACCCGCACCAGGGGCAATTTTGTCATTTGTCGCGACAGCGTCGGAATGGGATGAAATTTGGCAGGTTGATTTTAAACGGCCCAAGAAATTGGACTGATATAGGACAGCTAGCTTTGGAGTTTGAAGAAGTGCTGGACAGAAAATTAACCCACACTAGGGGCAATTTCGTCATTTGTCGCGACGGTGTCGGAATGGGATAAAATTTGGCAGGTTTATTGTAAACTACCCAAGAAATTAGACTAATAAAGGACAGCTAGCTTTCGAGTTTGAGGAAGTACTGGACAGAAAATCAACTCGCACCAGGGGCAATTTCGTCATTTGTTGCGACGGCGTCGGAATGGGTTGAAATATGGCAAGTTGATTGTAAACAGACCCGAAAATTGGACTGATATAGGACAGCTAGCTTTAGAGTTTGAAGAAGCGCTGGACGGGAAATTAACCCGCACCAGGGGCAATTTCGTCATTTGTCCCAACGGTGTCGAAATGGGCTGAAATTTGGCATGTTGAATGGAAACGGCCTGAGAAATTGGACTGATATAGGACAGCTAGCTATGGAGTTTGAAGAAGTGTTAGACAAAAAATTAACCCGTACCAGGGGCAATTTCGTCATTTCTCGCGACGGTGTCGGAATGGGCTTAAATTTGACAGGCTGATTGGAAATGGCCCGAGAAAATAGACTGACATAGGATAGCTAGCTTTGGAGTTTGAAGATGCATTGGACAGAAAATTAACCTGTACTAGTGGTAATTTCGTCATTTGTCGCGACGGTGTCGGAATGGGCTTAAATTTGGCAGGTTAATTGGAAATGACCCGAGAAATTGGACTGATACAGGACAGCTAGCTTTGGAGTTTGAAGAAGTGTTGGACTGAAAATTAACCTGCACCGGGGGCAATTTCGTCATTTGTTGCGACGGTGTCGGAATTGGCTGAAATTTGGCAAGTTGATCCGCACCAGGGGCAATTTCATCATTTGTCGCGATGGTGTCGGAATGGGTTGAAATTTGACAAGTTGATTAGAAACATCCCAAGAAATTGGACTGATATAGGTAAGCTAGCTTTGGAGTTTGAAGAAGTGCTGGACGGAAAATTAACTCGCACTAGGTGCAATTTCGTCATTTGTTACGACGGTGTCGAAACGGGCTGAAATTTGGCAGGTTGATTGGAAACGACCTGAGAAATTAGACTGATATAGGACAGGTAGCTTTGGAATTTGAAGAAGTGCTGGACAAAAAATTAACCCGCACCAGGGGCAATTTCGACATTTGTCGCGACGGTGTCGGAATGAGATAAAATTTGGCAGGTTGATTGGAAACGGCAAGAGAAACTGGGCTGATATGGGACAGCTATCTTTGGAGTTTGAAGAAGTGTCAGACAGAAAATTAACCCGTACCAGGGGCAATTTCATCATTTGTCGCAACGGTGTCGGAATGGGCTGAAATTTGGCAAGTCGATTGGAAATGGCCAGAGAAATTAGACTGATATAGGGCGGCTAGCTTTGGAGTTTAAAGAAGTGCTGGGTAGAAAATTAACACTCGCAAGGGGCAATTTCATCATTTGTCGCACAGTGTCGAAATGGACAGAAATTTGGCCAGTTAATTGGAAACGCCCTGAGAAATTGGACTGATATAGGACAGCTAGCTCTGGAGTCTGAAGAAGTGCTGGATAGAAAATTAACCCGCACCAGGGGCAATTTCGTCATTTGTCGCGACGGTGTCGGAATGTGCCGAAATTTTGCAGGTTGATTGGAAACGGCCCGAGAAATTGGACTGATATAGGATAGCTAGCTTTGGAATATGAAGTAGTGCTGGACAGAAAATTAACCCGCACTAGGGCAATTTCGTCATTTGTCGCGACGAAATCGGATTGGGATGAAATTTTGCAGGTTGATTGGAAACGGCTCGAAAAATTGGACTGATATAGGACAGCTAGCTTTGGAGTCTAAAGAAGTACTGGACAAAAAATTGACCTACACCAACGACAATTTCGTCATTTTTTGCGACAGTGTCGGAATGGGCTGAAATTTGGCAGGTTGATTGGAAATGGCCCGAGAAATTAGACTCATACAGGACATCTATGTTTGGAGTTCGAAGAAGTGTTGGACAGAAAATTAACTCGCACCAGGGGAGTTTCATCATTTGTCGCCACGGTGTCGAAATGGGCATAGATTTGGCAGGTATATTGGAAACGGCACGAGAAATTGGACTGATATAGGATAGCTAGCTTTGGAGTTTGAAGAAGTGCTGGAAAGAAAATTAACCGCACCAGGGGCAATTTCGTCATTTGTTTTGACGCTGTCGGATTGGGCTGAAATTTAGTAGGTCGATTGGAAACGGTAAAAGAAATTGGACTGATATTGGGCAGCTAACTTTGGGGTTCGAAGAAGTGCTGGGCAGAAAATTAATCCGCACCAGGGGCAATTTCGTCATTTGTCGCGACGGTGGCAGAATCGGCTGAAATTTAGAATGTTGATTTTAAATGGCCTGAGAAATTGGACAGGTATAGGACAGCTAGCTTTGGAGTTTGAAGAAGTGCTGGAAAGAAAATTAACCCGCACGAGGGGTAATTTCATCATTTGTTGTGAAGGCGTCGGATTGGACTGAAATATGGCAGGTTGACAGGAAAGGGCCCGTGAAATTGGACTGATATAGGATAGCTACCGTTAGAGTTTGAAGAAGTGCTGGACAGAAAATTAACCTGCACTAGGGGCAATTTCGTCCTTTGTCACGACGGTGTCGAAATGGACTGAAATTTTGACAGGTTGATTGGAAACGGCCTGAGAAATTGGACTGATATAAGATAGCTAGCTTTGGAATTTGAAAAAGTGCTGGACAGAAAATTAACCCACACCAGGGGGCAATTTCGTCATTTGTCGCGACCGTGTCGAAATGGGCTGAAATTTGGTAGGTTGTTTGGAAACGGCCCGAGAAATTGGACTGATATAGGACGGCAAGCTTTGGAGTTTGAAGAAATGCGGGACGGAAAATTAACCTGCACCAGGGGCAATTTCGTCATTTGTCGAGATGGTGTCGGAATGGTCTGAAATTTGTCAGGTTGATTGGAAATTGCCTGAAAAATTGGACTGATCTATACAGCTAGCTTTGGAGTTTGAAGAAGTTGTGGACTGAAAATTAACCAGAACCAGGGGAAATTTTGTCATTTGTCACGTCGGTGTCGAAATTGGCTAAAATTGGTAGGTTGATTGTAAAGGACCCGAGAAATTGGACTGGCATAGGACAACTAGCTTTGGAGGTTGAAGAAGTGTTGGAAAGAAAATTAACCCGCAACTGGGGCAATTTCGCCATTTGTCGCAACAGTGTTGGAATGGAATGGAATTCGGTTGGTTGATTGGAAACGGCCTGAGAAATTGACTGATATAGGACAGCTAGCTTTGGAGTTTGAAGAAGTGCTGGACAGAAAATTAACCCACACTAGGGACAGTTTCGTCAATTATCGCCATGGTGTCGAAATGGGCAGAAATTTGGCAGGTATATTGGAAACTGCATGAGTAATTGGACTGATATAGGACAGCTAGCTTTGGAGTTTTAAGAAGCGCTGGACAGAAAATTAACCCGCACCAGGGGCAATTTCGCCATTTGTCGCGATGGTGTCGGAATGTGCTGAAAGTTAGCAGGTTGATTGGAAACGGCCCGAGAAATTGGACTGATAGAGGACAGCTAGATTTGGAGTTTGAAAAAGTTGCGGACAGAAAATTAGCCAGCAACAGGGGCAATTTCGTCTTTTGTCGCGTCGGTGTCAGAATTGGCTGAAATTTGGCAGGTTGATTGGAAACGGCCTGAGAAATTGGACTGATATAGGACAGCTAGCTATGGAGTTTGAAGAAGTGTTGGACAAAAAATTAACCTGTACCAGGGGCAATTTCGTCATTTCTCGCGACGGTGTCGGAATGGGCTTAAATTTGACAGGCTGATTGGAAATGGCCCGAGAAATTAGACTGACATAGAACAGCTAGCTTTGGAGTTAGAAGAAGCGTTGGATAGAAAATTAACCTGTACTAGTGTTAATTTCGTCATTTGTCGCGATGGTGTCGGAATGGGCTGAAATTCGGCTGGTTGATTGGAAACGGCCTGAGAAATTGGACTGATATAGGACAACTAGCTTTGGAGTTTGAAGAAGCGCTGGACAGAAAATTAACCCGCACCAGGGGCAATTTCGTCTTTTGTCGCGTCGGTGTCAGAATTGGCTGAAATTTGGCAAGTTGATTGGAAACGGCCTGAGAAATTGGACTGATATAGGACAACTAGCTTTGGAGTTTGAAGAAGTGTTGGACAAAAAATTAACCTGTACCAGGGGCAATTTCGTCATTTCTCGCGACGGTGTCGGAATGGGCTTAAATTTGACAGGCTGATTGGAAATGGCCCGAGAAATTAGACTGACATAGAACAGCTAGCTTTGGAGTTTGAAGATGCGTTGGATAGAAAATTAACCTGTACTAGTGTTAATTTCGTCATTTGTCGCGATGGTGTCGGAATGGGCTGAAATTCGGCTGGTTGATTGGAAACGGCCCGAAAAATTAACTAATATTGGACTGCTAGGTTTGGAGTTTGAAGAAGTGCTAGACAGAAAATTAACCCGCACCAGGGGTAATTTCGTCATTTGACGCGTCAGTGTCGAAATTGGCTAAAATTTGGTAGGTCGAATGTAAAGGGCCCGAGAAATTGGACTGGTATAGGACAGCTAGCTTTGGAGTTTGAAGAGGGGCTAGAAAGAAAATTAACCCGCACCTGGGGCAATTTCGCCATTTGTCGCAATGGTGTCGGAATGGGCTAAAATTTGGCAAGATGATTGAAAACGGCCCGAGAAATTGGAATGATAGAGGACAGCTAGCTTTGGAGTTCGAAGAAGTTGCAGACAGAAAATTAACTAGCACCAGGGACAATTTCATCATTTGTCGCGTTGGTGTCGGAATTGGCTGAAATTTGGCAGGTTGATTGTAAACGGCCCAAGAAATTAAACTGGTATAGGACAGCTCGCTTTGGAGTTTGAAGAAGTGCTTGAAAGAAAATTAACCCGCACTAGGGGCAATTTCTTCATTTGTCGCGACGATGTCGTAATGGGTCAAGATTTGGCAGGTTGATTGCAAACGGCCCGAGAAATTGGACTGATATAGAACAGCTAGCATTGAAGTTTGAAGAAGTGCTGGACAGAAAATTAACCCGCACCAGGGGCAATTTCGTCATTTGTCGCAACGGTATCGGAATGGTCTGAAATTCGGCAGGTTGATTGGAAACGCCCGAGAAATTGGACTGATATAGGACAGCTAGCTTTGGAGTTTGGAGAAGTGCTGGATAGAAAATTAACCTGCACCAAGGACAATTTCGTCATTTGTTGTGACGATGTTGGATTGGGCTTAAATTTGGTTGGTTGATTGGAAATGGCCCGAGAAATTGGATTGATATAGGACAGCTAACTTTGGAGTTTGAAGAAGTGCTGGACAAAAAATTAACCCACACTAGGGACATATTCCATATTTGTCGCGATGGTGTCGGAATGGTCTGAAATTTAGCAGGTTGATTGGAAACGGCCCGAGAAATTGGACTGATAGAGGACAGCTAGATTTGGGGTTTGAAGAAGTACTGGACAGAAAATTATCCCGCACCAAGGAAAATTTTGTCGTTTATCACGATGGTGTCGAAATGGGCTGAAATTTGGCAGGTTGATTGGAATCGGCCCGAGAAATTGGACTGATATGGATAGCTAGCTTTGGAGTTTGACGAAGTGCTGGACAGAAAATTAACCCGCACCAGAGGTAATTTTATCATTTGTCTCGATGGTGTCGGAACAGGCTCATATTTGACAGATTGATTGGAAACGGTCCGAGAAATTGGACTGATATAGGACAGCTGGCTTTGGAGTTTGAAGAAGTGCTGGACAGAACCTAAGGCAGTTTCGTCATTTGTCGCCATGGTGTCGGAATGGGCAAAAATTTGGCCGGTATATTGGAAACGGCTTGAGAAATTGGACTGATATAGGACAGCTAGCTTTGGAGTTTGAAGAAGTGCTGGATAGAAAAATAACCCGCACGAGGGCCGATTTCGTCATTTTCATTTGTCGCGACGGTGTCGGAATGAGCTGAAATTCGACAGGTTGATCGGAAACGGCACAAGAAATTGGACTGATATAGGACTGCTTGCCTTGGAGTTTGAAGAAGTGCTGGACAAAAAATTAACCCGCACCAGGTACAATTTCGTCATTTGTCGCGACGGCATCGGAATGGGCTGAAATATGGCAGGTTGATTGGAAACGGTCCGAGAAATTGGACTGCTAGCTTTGGAGTTTGAAGTAGTGCGGGACAGAAAATTAACCCGCACCAGGGGTAATTTCGTCATTTGTCGTGACAGTGTCAGAATGGGCTGAAATTCCGCAGGATGATTGGAAACGGCCCGAGAAATTGGACAGATATAGGACAGCTAGCTTTGGACTTTGAAGAAGTGTTTGACAAAAAATTAACCAGAACCAGGGACAATTTCGTCATTTGTCGCTACGGTGTTGGAATGGGCATAAATTTGGCAGGTATATTGGAAACGGCACGAGAAATTGGACTTCTATAGGACAGCTGGCTTTGGAGTTTGAAGAAGTGCTAGACAAAAAATTAAACCGCACTAGGGGCAATTTCGTCATTTGTCGTGACGATGTCGGAATGGGCTAAAATTTGGTATGTTGATTGGAAACGGCCCGAGAAATTGAACTAATATAGGACAGCTAGCTTTGGAGTTCGAAGAAGTTGTGGATTGAAAATGAACCAGCATCAGGGGCAATTTCGTCATTTGTCAAGATGGTGTCGGAATTGGCTGAAACATGGTAGGTTGATTGTAAACGGCCTAAGAAATCGGACTAGTATAAGACAGTGGGCTTTGGAGTTTGAAGAAATGCTGGAAAGAAAATTAACCCGCACCAGGGTCAATTTCGTCATTTATCGCGATAGTGTCGGAATGGGCCAAGATTTGGCAGGTTGATTGGAAACTGCCCAAAAATTGGACTGACATAGGTCAGCTAGCTTTGGAGTTTGAAGAAGTCCTGGACAGAAAATTAACCAGCACCAGGAGCAAGTTCATCATCTGTCGCGACGTTGTCGGAATGGTCTGAAATTCGGCAGGTTGATTGGAAACTGCCCGAGAAATTGGACCGATATAGGACAGTTAGCTTTAGAGTTTCAAGAAGTGCTGGACAGAAAATTAACCCACACCTGGGGCAATTTCGTCATTTGTCGCGACAATGTCGAAATGGGCAGAAATTTGGTAGGTTGATTGGAAACGGTCCGAGAAATTGGACTGATATTGGACAGCTAGCTTTGGAGTTTAAAGTAGTACTGGACAAAAAATTAACCCACACTAGGGGCAATTTCTTCATTTGTCGCGACGGCGTCGGAATGGGCTGAAATTTGGCTGGTGGATTGGAAACGGCCCGCGAAATTGGACAGATATTAGATAGCTAGCTTTGGAGTTTGTAGTAGTGCTGGACAGAAAATTAACCCGCACCAGGGACAATTTCGTCATTTGTCGTGACGGCGTCGGAATGGGCTGAAATTTGACTGGTGGATTGGAAACGGCCCGGGAAATTGGACATATATTGGACAGCTAGCTTTAGAGTTTGAAGTAGTGCTGGACAGAAAATTAACCCGCACGAGGGACAGTTTCGTCATTTGTCGCGACGACATTGGAATGGCCTGAAATTTGGCAGGTTGATTGAAAACGGCCCGAGAAATTGGACTGATATAGGACAGCTAGGTTTGGGGTTTGAAGAAGTGTTGGACAGAAAATTAACCCGCACCGACGACAATTTCATCATTTGTCGCGACAATGTCGTAATGGGTTGAAATTGGTAGGTTGTTTGGAAACGACCCGAGAAATTGGACTGATATAGGACAGCTAGCTTTGGGGTTTGAAGAAATACTTGAGCGAAAATAAACCCGCAACAGGGGTAATTTCGTCATTTGTCACGACGGTATCGGAATGGGCTAAGATTTTGCAGGTTGATTGGAAACGGCCCAAGAAATTGGAGAGATATAGGACAGCAAGCTTTGGAGTTTGAAGAAGTGCTGGACAGAAAATTAACCAGCACTAGGGGCAATTTCAAAATTTGTCGCGACGGCGTCGGAATGGGCTGAAATTTGACAGGTTGTTTGGAAACGGCCCGAGAAATTGGACTGATTTAGGACAGCTAGCTTTTGAGTTTGAAGAAGTACTGGACAAAAAATTAACCCGCACCAGGAGCAATTTCGTCATTTGTCGCGACGATGTCGTAATGGGTTGAAATTTGGCAAGTTATTTGGAAACGACCCGAGAAATTGGACTGATATAGGACAGCTAGCGTTGGGGTTTGAAGAAATACTTGAGCGAAAATAAACCCGCAACAGGGATAATTTCGTCATTTGTCACGACGGTATCGGAATGAGCTAAGATTTTGCAGGTTGATTGGAAATGGCCCTAGAAATTGGAGTGATATAGGACAGCTAGCTTTGGAGTTTGAAGAAGTACTGGACAGCAAAATAACCCGCACCACGGCCGATTTCGTCATTTGTCGCAACGGTGTCAGAATGGGCTGAAATTTGGCAGGTTGATCGAAAACAGCATGAGAAATTGGACAGATATAGGACAACTAGCTTCAGAGTTTGAAGAAGTGCTGGGCAGAAAATTAACCCGCACCAGGGGGAATGTCGTCATTTGTCGCGACCATGTCAGAATGGGCTGAAATTTGGCAGGTTGATTGGAAATGGCCCGAGAAATTGGACTGACATAGGACAGGTAGCTTTGGAGTTTGAAGAAGTGCTGGACAGAAAATTGACCCGCACCGGGGAAAATTTCGTCATTTGTCGCGACGGTGTCAGAATGGGCTAAAATTTAGCTGGTTGATTGGAAACGGCCCAAGAAATTGTACTAATATAGGACAGCTAGCTTTGGAGTTCGACGAAGTGCTGGACAAAAAATTAACCTGCACCAAGTGCAATTTTGTCATTTGTCGCGTCGGTGTCGGAATGCGCTGAAATTTGGCAGGTTGATTGGAAACGGTCGGAGAAATTAGACTGATATAGGACAGCTAGCTTTGGAGTTTGGAGAAGTGCTGGGCAGAAAACTAACCCGCACCATGGGCAGTTTCGTCATTTGTCGCCACGGTGTCGGAAGGGGTAGAAATTTGGCAGGTATATTGGAAAGGGCACAAGAAATTTGACTGATACAGGACAGCTAGCTTTGGAGTTTGAAGAAGTGCTGGACAATAAATTAACCCGCACGAGGGGTAATTTCATCATTTGTTATGACGGTGTCAGAATGAGCTGAAATTTGGCAGGTTGATTGGAAATCGAAAAAGAAATTGGACTGATATAGGACTGCTAGCTTTAGAGTTTAAAGAAGTGTTAAACATAAAATTAACCCGCACCAGGGACAATTTCATCATTTGTCTTGGCAATGTCGGAATGGGCTGAAATTTGGCAGGTTGATTGGAAACGGCCCGAGAAATTGGACTGATATAGGACAACTAACTTTGGAGTTTGAAAAATTTGTGGACAGAAAATTAACCACCATTAAGGGCAGTTTCATCATTTTTCGCGACGGTGTTGAAATTGGCTAAAATTTGGCAGGTTGACTGCAAACGGCCCGAGAAATTGGACTGGTATAGGACAGCTCGCTTTGGAGTTTGAAAAAGTGCTGGAAAGAAAGTTAACCCGCACCAAAGGCAATTTCGTCATTTGTCGCGACAGTGTCGCAATGGGGTAAGATTTGGCAGGTTGATTGGAAACGGCCCGAGAAATTGGACTGATATAGGGCAGCTAGCTTTTGAGTTTGAAGAAGTTGCAAACAGAAAATTTACCAGCACCATGGGCAATTTCATCATTTGTCGCGACGGTGTCAAAATTGGCTGAAATTTAGCAGGTTGATTGTAAACGGCCCGAGAATTTGGACTGGTATAGGACAGCTAGCTTTGGAGTTTGAAGAAGTGCTGGAAAGAAAATTAACCAGCACCAGGGCCATTTTCGTCATTTGTCGCGACGGTGTCGGAATGGGCTATGATTTAGCAGGTTGATTGGAAATGGCCCGAGAAATTGAACTGATATAGGACAGCTAGCTTTGGAGTTTGAAGAACTGCTGGATAGAAAATTAACCCACACTGGGGGCAATCTCATCATTTGTGGCGACGGCGTTGGAATGGGTTGAAATTTAGCAGGTTGATTGAAAACGACCCGACAAATTGGACTGATATAGGACAGCTAGCTTTGGGGTTTAAAGAAGTGCTGGACAGAAAATTAACCCGCACAACGGTCAATTTCGTCATTTGTGGTGACGGCTCGGAATAGGCTGAAATTTGGCAGGTTGATTGAAAACGGCCCGAGAAATTGGACTGATAGAGGACAGCTAGCTTTGGAGTTTGAAGAAGTGCTGGAAAAAAATTAAACCGCACCAGGGGCAATTTCGTCATTTGTTGCGACGGTGTTGGAATTGTCTAAAATTTGGCAGGTTGATTGGAAACGGCCCGAGAAATTGGACTGATATAGGACAGCTAGGTTTGGGGTTTGAAGAAGTCGTGGATTGAAAATGAACCAGCACCAGGGGTAACTTCGTCATTTGTCGCGACAGTGTCGAAATTGGCTGAAACATGGCAAGTTGATTGTAAACGGCCCGAGAAATCAGACTGGTATAGGACAGCGGTCTTTGGAGTTTGAAGAAGTGCTGGAAAGAAAATTAACCCGCAACAGGGACAATTTCTTCATTTGTCGTGACGGTGTCGAAATGGGCCAAGATTTGGCAGGTTGATTGGAAACTGCCCAAAAATTGGACTGATATATGTTAACTAGCTTTGGAGTTTGAAGAAGTGCTGGACAGAAAATTAACCAGCACCAGGGGCAATTTAGTCATCTGTCGCGACGGTGTCGGAATGGTCTGAAATTCGGCATGTTGATTGGAAACGGCCCGAGAAATTGGACTGATATAGGACAGCTAGCTTTAGAGTTTGAAGAAGTGCTGGACAGAAAATTAACCCGCACCTGGGGCTATTTCATCATTTGTCGCGACGATGTCGGAATGGGCAGAAATTTGGTAGGTGGATTGGAAACGGCCCGAGAAATTGGATAGATATTGGACAGTTAGCTTTGGAGTTTGACGTAGTACTGGACAGAAAATTAACCCGCACCAGGGACAATTTAGTCATTAGTCGTGACGGCGTCGAAATGGGCTGAAATTTGGCTGGTAGATTGGAAACGGCTTGAGAAACTGGACAGTTAGCTTTGGAGTTTGAAGTAGTGCTGGACAGAAAATTAACCGCACAAGGGACAATTTCGTCATTTGTCGCGACGGCGTTGGAATGGCCTGAAATTTGGCAGGTTGATTGCAAACGGCCCGAAAAATTGGACTGATATAGGATAGCTAGCTTTAGAATTTGAAGAAGTGCTGGACTGAAAATTAACCTGCACCAAGGACAATTTCGTGATTTGTCGCGACGGTGTCGTAATGGGTTGAAATTTGGCCAGCTGTTTGGAAACGACTCGAGAAATTGGACTGATATAGGATAGCTAGCTTTGGGGTTTGAAGAAATACTGGACAGAAGATTAACCCACACCAGGGGTAATTTCGTCATTTGTCACGACGGTATCGGAATGGGCTAAGATTTTGCAGGTTGATTGGAAATGGCCCGAGAAATTGGATTGATATAGGACAGGTAGCTTTGGAGTTTGAAGAAGTGCTGGACAGAAAATTAACCCGCACCAAGGATAATTTCGTCATTTATCTCGACGGTGTCAGAATGGGCTAAAATTTGGCAGGTTGATTGGAAACGGCTCGAGAAATTGTATCGATATAGGACAGCTAGCTTTGGAGTTTGACGAAGTGCTGGACAAAAAATTAACCCGCACCAAGTGCAATTTCGTCATTTGTCGCCACGGTGTCGGAATGGGTAGAAATTTTGCAGGTATATTGGAAACGGCACGAGAAATTGGACTGATACGGGACAGCTAGCTTCGGACTTTGAAGAAGTGCTAGACAGAAAATTAACCCGCACTAGGGACAATTTCATCATTTGTCGCCACGGTGTCGGAATGGATAGAAATTTGGCAGGTATATTGGAAACGGCACGAGAAATTGGACTGATACAGGACAGCTAGCTTTGGAGTTTTAAGAAGTGTTGGACAGAAAATCAACCCGCACCAGCGGTAATTTCGTCATTTGTCGCCATGGTGTCGGAATGGGTAGAAATTTGGCAGGTATATTGGAAACGGTACGAGAAATTGGACTGATACAGGACAGCTAGCTTTGGAGTTTGAAGAAGTGCTGGACAGAAAATCAACCCGCACGAGGAGCAATTTCATCATTTATCTTGGCGGTGTCGGAATGGGCTGAAATTTGGCAGGTTGATTGGAAACGGCCCGAGAAATTGGACTGATATAGGACAACTAGCTTTGGAGTTTGAAGAAGTTGTGGATAGAAAATTAACCAGCACCAAGGGCAATTTCGTCATTTGTCACGACGGTGTTGGAATTGGCTGAAATTTGGTAGGTTGATTGCAAACGGCCTGAGAAATTTTACTGGTGTAGGACAGCTAGCTTTGGAGTTTGGAAAAGTGCTGGAAAGAAAGTTAACCCACACCAGGGGCAATTTCGTCATTTGTCACGGCGGTGTTGTAATGGGGTAAGATTTGGCAGGTTGATTGGAAACGGCCCGAGAAATTGGACTGATATAGGGCAGCTAGCTTTTGAGTTTGAAGAAGTTGCAGACAGGAAATTAACCAGCAACAGGGACAATTTCGTCATTTGTCGCAACGATGTCGAAATTGGCTGAAATTTAGCAGGTTGATTGTAAACGGCCCGAGAATTTGGACTGGTATAGGACAGCAAGCTATGGAGTTTGAAGAAGTGCTGGAAAGAAATTTAACTCGCAATAGGGGCAATTTCGTCATTTGTCGCGACGGTGTCGGAATGGGCTAAGATTTCACAGGTTGATTGGAAACGGCCCGAGAAATTCGACTGATATAGGATAGCTAGTTTCGGAGTTTGAAGAAGTGCTGGACAGAAAATTAACCCGCGCCAGGGGCAATCTCATCATTTGGGGCGACGACGTCGGAATGGGTTGAAATTTGGCAGGTTGATTGAAAATGGCCCGACAAATTGGACTGATATAGGACTAGTTGCTTTGGAGTTTAAAGAAGTGATGGACAAAAAATTTACCCGCACCAGGTTCGATTTCGTCATTTGTAGTGACAACGTCGGAATGGGTTGAAATTTGGCAGGTTGATTGGAAACGGTTCGAGAAATTGGACTGATAGAGGACAGCTAGCTTTGGAGTTTGAAGAAGTGCTGGACAGAAAATTAACCTGCACTAGGGGCAATTTCGTCATTTGTTGCGACGGTGTCGGAATGGGCTAAAATTTGGCAGGTCGATTGGAAACGGCCCGAGAAATTGGACTGATATAGGACAGCTAGCTTTGGAGTTTGAAGAAGTGCTGGACAGAAAATTAACCAGTACCAGGGGCAATTTCGTCATTTATCGCGACAGCGTCGGAATGGGCTGAAATTTGGCAGGTTGATTGGAAACGGCCCGAGAAAATTGGACAGATAGAGGACAACTAGCTTTGGAGTTTGAAGAAATGCTGGACAAAAAATTAACCTGCACTAGGGGCAATTTCGTCATTTGTGGTGACGACGTCGGAATGGGCTGAAATTTGACAGGTTGATTGGAAACGGCCCGAGAAATTGGACTAATATAGGACAGCTAGCTTTGGAGTTTGAAGAAGTACTGGACAGAAAATTAACTCGCACCATGGGCAGTTTCGTCATTTGTCGCCACGGTGTCAGAACGGACAGAAATTTGGCAGGTTGATTGGATATGGCCTTAAAAATTGGACTGATATAGGACAGCTAACTTTGGAGTTTGAAAAATTGCCGGACAGAAAATTAACCCGCACCAGGGACAATTTTTTCATTTGTTGTGATGGTGTCGGAACGGACTGAAATTTGGCAAGTTGATTGGAAACGGCAAAAGAAATTGGACTGATATAGGAAAGCTAGCTTGGAGTTTGAGGAAGTGCTGGATAGAAAATTAACCCGCACGAGGGGTAATTTTGTCATTTGTCGCGACGGTGTCGGAATGGGTTGAAATTTGGCAGGTTGATTGGAAATGGCCCACGAAATTGGACTGATATAGGACAGCTAGCTTTGGAGTTTGAAGATGTGTTGGAAAGAAAATTAACCCGCACCAGGGGCAATTTCGTCATTTGTCGCGACGGTGTCGGAATGGGCTGAAATTTGGCAGGTTGATTGGAAATGGCCCAAGAAATTGGACTGATATAGGACAGCTAGCTTTGGAGTTTGAAGATGTGTTGGAAAGAAAATTAACCCGCACCAGGGGCAATTTCGTCATTTGTCGCGACGGTGTCGGAATGGGCTGAAATTTGGCAGGTTGATTGGAAACGGCCCGATAAATTGGACTGATGTAGGACAACTAGCTTTGGAGTTTGAAGAAGTTGAGGACAGAAAATTAAGCAGCACTAGGGGTAATTTCGTCATTTGTTATGACGGTGTCGGAATGGGCTGAAATTTGGCAGGTTGATCGGAAACGGCAAAAGAAGTTGGACTGATATAAGATAGATAGGTTTGAAGTTTGAAGAAACGGTGTCGGAATAGGCTTAAATTTGGCAGGTTGACTCGAAACGACCTGAGAAATTGGACTGATATCGGACAGTTAGTTTTAGAGTTTGAAGAAGTGCTGGATAGAAAATTAACCCGTACTAGGGCCAATTTCGTCATTTGTCACGTCTGTGTCGGAATGGGCTAAGATTTTGGCAGGTTGATTGGAAATGGCTCGAGAAATTGGACTGATATAGGACAACTGACTTTGGAGTTTGAAGAAGTGCTGGATAGAAAATTAACCTGCACTAGGGGCAATTTCGTCATTTGTTGCGAAGGCGTCAAAATGGGCTGAAATTTGGCAGGTTGATTGGAAACCGTCCGAGAAATTGGAATGATAATGGAAAGCTAGCTTTGGAGTTTGAAGTAGTGCGGGACAGAAAATTAACCCGCAGTAGGGACAGTTTCGTCATTTGTCGCGACGGTGTCGAAATGGGCTGAAATTCGGCAGGTTGATTGGAAGCGGCCTGAGAAATTCGACTGATATAGGACAACTAGCTTTGGAGTTTGAAGAAGTACTGGACAGAAAATTAACTGCACCAGGGCCAATTTG
This sequence comes from Olea europaea var. sylvestris, assembly GCF_002742605.1. Taxonomy (NCBI): domain Eukaryota; kingdom Viridiplantae; phylum Streptophyta; class Magnoliopsida; order Lamiales; family Oleaceae; genus Olea; species Olea europaea. The sequence continues at coordinate 19,567,149 of NC_036253.1, read as the reverse complement.
GTCATTTGTCGCCACGATGTCGAAATGGGCAGAAATTTGGTAGGTATATTGGAAACGGCATGAGAAATTGGACCGATATAGGACAGCTAGCTTTGGAGTTTGAAGAAATGCTGGACAGAAAATTACCCCGCACCAGGGGCAATTCCATTATTTGTCACGACCGTGTCGTAATCGACAGAAATTTGGCAGGTTGATTGGAAACGGCTCGAGAAATTTGACTGATATAGAACAGCTAGCTTTGAAGTTCGAAGACGTTGTGGACAGAAAATTAACAAGCACCCAGGGGCAAATTTGGTCATTTGTCGAGACGGTATCGGAATTAGCTGAAATTTGGCAGGTTGGTTGTAAACTGCTCGAGAAGTTGGACTAGTATAGGACAGTTAGCTTTGGAGTTTGAAGAATTGTTGGATAGAAAATTAACCCGCACCAAGGGCAATTTCGTCATTTCTCGCGACGATGTCGGAGTGGGCTGAAATTCGGCAGGTTGATTGGAAACGGCCCGAGAAATTGACTGATATAGGACAGCTAGCTTTTGAGTTTGAAGAAGTGCTGGACAGAAAATTAACCTGCACCGAGGGCAGTTTCATCATTTGTCGCTATGGTGTCGGAATGGGTTGAAATTCGACAACTTGATTGGAAACATCCCGAGAAATTGACTGATATAGGAAAGCTAGCTTTGGAGTTTGAAAAACTGCTGGACAGAAAAATAACCCACACCAGGGGGCAGTTTTGTCATTTGTCGCCAAGGTGTCGGAATGGGCAGAAATTTTGCCGGTATATTGGAAACGTCACGAGAAATTGGACTGATATAGGAAAGCTAGCTTTGGAGTGTAAAGAAGTACTGGACAGAAAATTAACCCGCACTAGGGGCAATTTCGTCAATTGTTGGGAAGGCGTCGGATTGGGCTAAAATTTGGCAGGTCGATTGGAAATGGCCCAAGAAATTGGACTGATATAGGACAGCTAGCTTTGGAGTTTGAAGAATTACTGGACAGAAAATTAACCCGCACCGGGGCAATTTCGTCATTTGTCGCGTCCGTGACGAAATGGACTGCAATTTGGCAGGTTGATTGGAAACAACCTGAGAAATTGGACTGATATAGTATAGCTAGCTTTGGAGATTGAAGAAGTGCTGGACAGAAAATTAACCCGCACCAGGGGCAATTTCGTTATTTGTCGCGACGGTGTCAGAATGGGCTGAAATTTGGCAGGTTGATTGGAAATGGCCCGAGAAATTGGACTGATATAGGATAGCTAGCTTTGGAGTTTGGAGAAGTGTTGGACAGAAAATTAACCCACACCAGGGGCAATTGGGCCATTTGTCGTGACGGTGTCGGAATGGGCTGAAATTTGGCAAGTTTATTGGAAACAGCCCAAAAATTTGACTAATATAGGATAGTTAGCTTTGGATTTTAAAGAAGTTGTTGACAGAAAATTAACCCGCACCAGGGACAATTTCGACATTTGTCGCGACGGTGTCAGAATTGGTTGAAATTTGCTAGGTTGATTGTAAATGGCCCGAGAAATTGGACTGGTATAGGACGGCTAGCTTTGGATTTTGAAGAAGTGCTGGAAAGAAAATTAACCCGCACTAAGGGCAATTTCGTCATTCGTCGCGACGGTGTCGGAATGGTCTAAAATTTGGCAGGTTGATTGGAAATGGCCCGAGAAATGTGACTGATATAGGACAGCTAGCTTTGGAGTTTGAGAAGTGTTGGACAGAAAATTAACCCGCACCAGGGGCAATTTCGTCATTTGTTGCGACGGTGTCGAAATGGACTGAAATGTGGCTGGTTGATTGGAAACGGCCCGAGAAATTGGACTGATATAGGATGCTAGCTTTGGAGTTTGAAGAAGTGCTGGACAAAAAATTAACCTGCACAGGGGCAATTTCGTCATTTGTCGCGACGGTATCGGAATGGGCTGATATTTGGTAGGTTTATTGGAAACGGCCTGAGAAATTGGACTGATAGAGGACAGCTGGCTTGGGAGTTTGAAGAAGTGCTGGACAGAAAATTAACCCGCACCTGGGGCAGTTTCGTAATTTGTCGCCATGGTGTCGGAATGGGCAGAAATTTGGCACGTATATTGGAAATGTCCCGAGAAATTGGACTGATATAGGATAGCTAGCTTTGGAGTTTGAAGAACTGTTGGACAAAAAAAAACCCGCACCAGGGGTGATTTCATCATCTGTCGCAACGATGTCAGAATGGGCAAAAATTTGGCAGGTTCATTGGAAACGGCACGAGAAATTGGACTTATATAGGACAACTAGCTTTGGTGCTTGAAGAAGTGCTGGACAGAAAATTAACCCGCACCAGGCGCAATTTCGTCACTTGTCGCGGCCGTGTTGGAATGGGCTAAAATTTGGCAAGTTGATTGGAAACAGCCCGAGAAATTGGATTGATATAGGACAGCTAGCTTTGGAGTTTGAAGAAGCGCTGGACAGAAAATTAACCCTCACTAGTGGCAATTACGTCATTTGTCACGACGGTGTCGGAATGGGCTAAAATTTGGCAGGTTGATTGGAAACGGCTCGAGAAATTGGACTAATATAAAACAGCTAGCTTTGGAGTTTGAAGAAGTGCTGGACAGAAAATTAACCCGCACTGGGGACAATTTCGTCATTTGTCATGGCGATGTCGGAATGGGCTAAGATTTGGCTTATTGATTGGAAACGGCCCAAGAAATTGAACTGATATAGGATAGCCAGCTTTGGAGTTTGAAAAAGTGCCGGACAGATAATTAACCCGTACCATGGGCAATTTCATCATTTGTCGCGACGGCGCCGGAATGGGCTGAAATTTGGTAGGTTGATTGGAAACGGCTCGTTAAATTGGACTGATATTGGACAGCTAGCTTTGGAGTTTGAAGTAGTGCGGGATAGAAAATTAACCCGTACCTGGGGCAATTTCGTCATTTTTCACGACGGAGTCGGAATGGACTGAAATTCGACAGGTTGATTGGAAATGCCCCGAGAAATTGGACTGATATAGGACAGCTAGTTTCAGAGTTTTAAGAAGTGCTGGACAGAAAATTAACCCGCACCAGGGGCAGTTTCACCATTTGTCGCCACGGTGTCGGAATGGGTAGAAATTTGGCAGGTATATTTGAAACGGGACGAGAAATTGGATTTATATAGGATAGCTAGCTTTGGAGTTTTAAGAAGTGATGGACACAAAATTAACCCGCAACAGGGGCAATTTTGTCATTTGTTGTGACGGTGTCGGAATAGGCTGAAATTTGGCAGGTTGATTGGAAACGACCAAAGAAATTAGACTGATATAGGACAGCTAGCTTTGGTGTTTGAAGAAGTGCTGGACAGAAAATTAACCGGCACCAGGGGCAATTTCGTCATTTGTCACGACAGCGTCGGAATGGGCTGAAATTTGGCAGGTTGATTGGAAACGGCCCGAGAAAATTAGACAGATAGAGGACAGCTAGCTTTGGAGTTTGAAGAAGTGCTGGACAGAAAATTAACCCGCACTAGGGGTAATTTCGTCAATTGTGGTGACGACGTCGGAATGGGCTGAAATTTTGCAGGCTGATTGGAAACGGCCCGAGAAATTGGACTAATAGAGGACAGCTAGCTTTGGAGTTTGAAGAAGTGCTGGACAGAAAATTAACCCGCACTAGGGGCAATTTCGTTATTTGTTGCGACGGTGTCGGTATGGGCTAAAATTTGGAGGGTTGATTAGAAACGGCCCGAGAAATTAGACTGATATAGGACAGCTAACTTTGGAGTTTGAAGAAGTGCTGGACAGAAAATTAACCGCACCTGGGGCAATTTCATCATTTATCGCGACGGTGTCAAAATGGGCTGAAATTTGGCAGGTTGATTGGAAACGGCCCGAGAAACTGGACTGATAGAGGACAGCTAGCTTTGGAGTTTGAGGAAGTGCTGGACAGAAAATTGACCCGGACTAGAGGCAATTTCGTCATTTGTTGCGACAGTGTGGGAATTGGCTCAAGTTTGGCAAGTTGACTGGAAACAGCCTGAGAAATTGGACTGATATAAGACAGCTAGCTTTGGAGTTTGAAGAAGTGCTGGACAGAAAATTAACCGTACCAGGGGCAATTTCGTCATTTCTCGTGACGGTGTCAGAATAGGCTAAAATTTGGCAGGTTGATTGGTAACGGCCCGAGAAATTGGACTAATATAGGACAACTAGCATTGGAGTTTGAAGAAGTGCTGGACAAAAAATTGTCTGCACCAGGGAAAATTTCGTCATTTGTCGCAACGGTGTCGGAATGGGCTGAAATTTGGCCGGTTGATTGGAAACAGCCCTAGAAATTGGACTGATATAGGGCTGCTAGCTTTGGAGTTTGAAAAAGTGCTGGATAGAAAATTATTCACCACCAGGGGCAATTTCGTCATTTGTCGCGACTGTGTCGAAATGGTCTTAAATTTAACAGGTTAATTGGAAAAGACCCGAGAAATTGGACTGGTATAGGACAGCTAGTTTAGGAGTTTGAAGAAGTGTTGGACAGAAAATTAACCTGCGCCAGGGGAAATTTCGTCATTTGTCGCGACGATGTCGAAAAGGGCAGAGATTTGACAGGTTGATTGGAAACGGCACGAGAATTTGGACTGATACAGGACAGCTATGTTTGGAGTTTGAAGAAGTGTTGGACAGAAAATTAAACCGCACCAGGGCAATTTCATCATTTGTCGCGACGGTGTCGGAACGGGCTGAAATTTGGAAGGTTGACTCATACCAGGGGTAATTTCGTCATTTGTCGCGACAGTGTCGGAATAGGCTAAAATTTGGCAGGTTGACTGGAAACGGCTCAAGAAATTGGCCCGATATAGGTCAGCTAGCTCTGGAGATTGAAGAAGTACTGGACAGAAAATTAACCCGCACAAGGGGCAATGTCGTCATTTGTCGCGACCGTGTCGGAATAAGCTAAAATTTGGCAGGTTGATTGGAAACATCCCGAGAATATAATTGATATAGGACAGCTAGCTTTGCAGTTTGATGAAGTACTAGACAAAAAACTAACCCGCACCAGGTGCAATTTCATCATTTGTCACGACGGTGTCGGAATGGGCTGAAAATTGGTAGGTTGATTGGAAACGGCCCGAAAAATTAGACTGATATAGGACAACAAGCTTTGGTGTTTGAAGAAGTGCTGGACAGAAAATTAACCCGCACCAGGGGCAATTTCGTCATTTATCGCGACGGGGTCCGAATGGGCTGAAATTTGGCAGGTTGATTGGAAACGACCCAAGAAATTGGACTGATATCGGATAGCTAGCTTTAGAGTTTGAAGAACTGCTGGACAGAAAATTAACCCGCACCAGGGGCAATTTCGTCATTTGCCACGACGGTGTCGAAATGTACTGAAATTTGGCAGGTCGATTGGAAACAACCCGAGAAATTGGACTGATATAGGACAGCTAGCTTTGGAGTTTGAAGAGGTGCTGGATAGAAAATTAACCCGCACCAAGGGCAATTTCGTCATTTATCGTGATGGTGTCGAAAGGGGCTGATATTTGACAGGTTGATTGGAAACGGCCCGAGAAATTGGACTGATATAGGACAGCTCGCTTTGGAGTTTGAAGAAGCGCTGGACACAAAATTAAACCGCACCAGGGAGAGTTTCGTCATTTGTCGCCACAGTGTCGGAATGGGCAGAAATTTGGCATGTATATTAGAAACAGCCCGAGAAATTGGACTAATATAGAATAGCTAGCTTTGGAGTTTGAAGACGTGCTGCACAGAAAAATTACCTGCACCCGGGGCGATTTCGTCATCTGTCGCGACGGTGTCGGAATGGGCAGAAATTTGGCAGGTTGATTGGAAACGGTACCATAAATTGGACTGATATAGGAGAGCTAACTTTGGAGTTTGAAGAAGTGCTCGACAGAAAATTAACCCGCATCGGAGGCAATTTCATCATTTGTCGCGACGGTGTCGGAATGGGCTGAAATTTGGCAGGTTGATTGGAAACGGCCTCTACAAATTGGAGTGATATAAGACAACTAGCTTCAGAGTTTGAAGAAGTGTTGGACAGAAAATTAATCCGCACCAGGGGCAGTTTCACCATTTCTCGCCACGGTGTTGGAATGGGTAGAAATTTGGCAGGTATTTTTGAAACGGGACGAGAAATTAAATTTATATAGGATAGCTAGCTTTGGAGTTTTAAGAAGTGATGGACACAAAATTAACCCGCAACAGGGGCAATTTCGTCATTTGTTGTGACGGTGTCGGAATGGGCTGAAATTTGGCAGGTTGATTGGAAACGGCAAAAGAAATTGGACCGATATAGGACAACTAGCTTTGGTGTTTGAAGAAGTGCTGGACAGAAAATTAACCGGCACCAGGGGCAATTTCGTCATTTGTCGCGACAGTGTCGAAATGGGCTAAAATTTAGCGTAAGATTGGAAACGGCCCGAGAAAATTGGATAGATCGAGGACAGCTAGCTTTGGAGTTTGAAGAAGTGCTCGACAGAAAATTAACCCGCACTAGTGGCAATTTCGTCATTTGTGGTGACGACGTCGGAATTGGCAGAAATTTAGCAGGTTGATTGGAAACGGCCCGAGAAATTGGACTAATAGAGGACAGCTAGCTTTGGAGTTTGAAGAAGTGCTGGACAGAAAATTAACCCGCACTAGGGGCAATTTCGTCATTTGTGGTGACGACGTCGGAATTGGCAGAAATTTAGCAGGTTGATTGGAAACGGCCCGAGAAATTGGACTAATAGAGGACAGCTAGCTTTGGAGTTTGAAGAAGTGCTGGACAGAAAATTAACCCGCACTAGGGGCAATTTCGTCATTTGTTGCGACGGTGTCGGAATGGGCTAAAATTTGGCAGGTTGATTGGAAACAGCCCGAGAAATTGGACTGATATAGGACAGCTAGCTTTGGAATTTGAAGAAGTGTTGGACAGAAAATTAACCGCACCAGGGGCAATTTCATCATTTATCGCGACGATGTCAGAATGGGCTGAAATTAAGCAGGTTGATTGGAAACGGCCCGAGAAATTGGACTGATAGAGGACAGCTAGCTTTGGAGTTTGAAGAAGTTCTGGACAGAAAATTAACCCGGACTAGGGACAATTTCGTCATTTGTTACGACGGTGTGGGAATTGGCTCAAGTTTGGCAGGTTGATTGGAAACGGCCCGAAAAATTGGACTGATATAGGACAGCTAGCTTTGGAGTTTGAAGAAGTGCTGGACAGAAAATTAGCCGCACCAGGGGCAATTTCGTCATTTCTCGTGACGGTGTCAGAATAGGCTGAAATTTGGCAGGTTTATTGGTAACGGCCCGAGAAATTGGACTAATATAGGACAGCTAGCATTGGAGTTTGAAGAAGTGCTGGACAAAAAATTGCCTGCACTAGGGAAAATTTCGTCATTTGTCGCAGCGGTGTCGGAATGGGCTGAAATTTGGCCGGTTGATTGGAAACAGCTCTAGAAATTAGACTGATATAGGGCAGCTAGCTTTGGAGTTTGAAAAAGTGCTGGATAGAAAATTATCCCGCACCAGGGGCAATTTCGTCATTTGTCGCGACTGTGTCGAAATGGGCTGAAATTTAACAGGTTAATTGGAAACGACCCGAGAAATTGGACTGGTATAGGACAGCTAGTTTTGGAGTTTGAAGAAGTGTTGGACAGAAAATTAACCCGCGCCAGGGGAAATTTCGTCATTTGTCGCGACGGTGTCGAAAAGGGCAGAGATTTGGCAGGTTGATTGGAAACGGCACGAGAATTTGGACTGATACAGGACAGCTATGTTTGGAGTTTGAAGAAGTGTTGGACAGAAAATTAAATCACACCAGGGGCAATTTCATCATTTGTCGCGACGGTGTCGGAACGGGCTGAAATTTGGAAGGTTGACTCGTACCAGGGGTAATTTCGTCATTTGTCACGACAGTGTCGGAATAGGCTAAAATTTGGCAGGTTGATTGGAAACGGCTCAAGAAATTGGACTGATATAGGTCAGCTAGCTCTGGAGATTGAAGAAGTACTCGACAGAAAATTAAACCGCACCAGGGACAATGTCGTCATTTGTCACGACCGTGTCGGAATAAGCCGAAATTTGGCAGGTTGATTGGAATCGGCCCTAGAATCGAATTGATATAGGACAGCTAGCTTTGCAGTTTGACAAAGTGCTGGACAAAAAATTAACCCGCACCAGGTGCAATTTCATCATTTGTCACGACGGTGTTGGAATGGGCTGAAAATTGGTAGGTTGATTGGAAACGGCCCGAGAAATTGGACTGATATAGGATAGCTAGCTTTGATGTTTGAAAAAGTGCTGGACAGAAAATTAACCCGCACCAGGGGCAATTTCATCATTTATCGCGACGGGGTCCGAATGGGCCTAAAATTTGCGAGGTTGATTGGAAACGACCCGAGAAATTGGACTGATATCGGACAGCTAGCTTTGGAGTTTGAAGAAGTACTGGACAGAAAATTATCCCGCACCAGGGGCAATTTCGTCATTTGTCACGACGGTGTCGAAATGTACTGAAATTTGGCAGGTTGATTGTAAACGACCCGAGAAATTGGACTGATATAGGACAGCTCGCTTTGGAGTTTGAAGAAGCGCTGGATAGAAAATTAAACCGCACCAAGGGGAGTTTCGTCATTTGTCGCCACAGTGTCGAAAGGGGCTGATATTTGGCAGGTTGATTGGAAACGGCCCGAGAAATTGGACTGATATAGAATAGCTAGCTTTGGAGTTTGAAGAAGCGCTGGACAGAAAATTAAACCGTACCACGGAGAGTTTCGTCATTTGTCGCCACAGTGTCGAAATGGGCAGAAATTTGGCTTATTGATTGGAAACTACACAAGAAATTGGACTGATATAGGATAGGTAGCTTTGGAGTTTGAAGAAGTGCTCGACAGAAAATTAACCCGCACCAGGGGCAATTTCGTCATTTGTCGCGATGGTGTCGGAATGGGCTGAAATTTGGCAGGTTGATTGGAAACGGCTCGATAAATTGGACTGATATAGGACAGCTAGCTTTGGAGTTTGAAGAAGTTGTGGACAGAAAATTAACCAGCACCAGGGGCAATTTCGTTATTTGTTGTGACGATGTTAGAATGGACTGAAATTTGACAGGTTGATCGAAAACAGCAAAAGAAATTGGTCTGATATAGGATAGATAGGTTTGGAGTTTGAAGAAGTGGTGGACAAAAAATTAACCCGCACCAAGGTCAATTTCGTCATTTGTCACGACGGTGTCGGAATAGGCTTAAATTTGGCAGGTTGATTGGAAACGACCCGAGAAATTGGACTGATATCGGACAGTTAGCTTTAGAGTTTGAAGAAGTGCTGGATAGAAAATTACCCAGCACTAGGGGCAATTTCATCATTTACCACGACTGTGTCAGAATGGGCTAAGATTTGGCAGGTTGATTGGAAATGGCTCGAGAAATTGGACTGATATAGGACAGCTGGCTTTGGAGTTTGAAGAAGTGCTGGATAGAAAATTAACCCGCACTAGGGGCAATTTCGTCATTTTTTGCGACGGCGTCGGAATGGGCTGAAATTTGGCAGGTTGATTGGAAACCGTCTGAGAAATTGGACTGATAATGGAAAGCTAGCTTTGGAGTTTGAAGTAGTGCGGGACAAAAAATTAACCAGCAGCAGAGACAGCTTCGTCATTTGTCGCAATGGTGTCGAAATGGGCTGAAATTCGACAGGTTGATTGGAAGCAGCCTGAGAAATTGGATTGATATAGGACAACTAGCTTTGAGTTTGAAGAAGTGCTGGACAAAAAATTAACCCGCACCAGGGCCAGTTTTGTCATTTGTCACCACGATGTCGGAATGGACAGAAATTTGGTAGGTATATTGGAAACGGCACAAGAAATTGGACCGATATAGGACAGCTAGCTTTGGAGTTTGAAGAAATGCTGGACAGAAAATTAACCCGCACCAGGGGCAATTCCATCATTTGTCACGACCGTGTCGTAATCGGCTGAAATTTGGTAGGTTGATTGGAAGCGGCTCAAGAAATTAAATTGATATAGGGCAGCTAGCTTCTGAGTTCGAAGACGTTGTGGACATAAAATTAACAAGCACCTAGGGGCAAATTTGGTCATTTGTCACGACGGTATCGAAATTGGCTGAAATTTGGCAGGTTGGTTGTAAACTGCCTGAGAAATGGACTGGTATAGGACAGTTAACTTTGGAGTTTAAAGAATTGCTGGACAGAAAATTAACTCGCACCAAGGGTAATTTTGTCATTTGTCACGACAGTGTCGGAGTGGGCTGAAATTCGGCAGGTTGATTGGAAACAGCCCGAGAAATTGTCTGATATAGGACAGCTAGCTTTTGAATTTGAAAAAGTGCTGGACAGAAAATTAACCCGCACCAAGGGCAGTTTCGTCATTTGTCACCACGGTGTCGGAAAGGGTTGAAATTCGGCAGCTTGATTGGAAACGTCCCTAGAAATTGACTGATATAGGACAGCTAGCTTTGGAGTTTGAAGAACTGCTGGACAGAAAATTAACCCGCACCAAGGGCAGTTTCGTCATTTGTCGCCAAGGTGTCGAAATGGGCAGAAATTTTGCCGGTATATTGGAAACGTCACGAGAAATTGGACTGATATAGGAAAGCTAGCTTTGGAGTTTGAAGAAGTACTGGACAAAAAATTAACCCGCACTAGGAGCAATTTCGTCAATTGTTGTGACGGCGTCGGATTGGGCTAAAATTTGGCAGGTCGATTGGAAATGGCCCCAGAAATTGGACTGATATAGGACAGCTAGCTTTGGAATTTGAAGAATTGCTGGACAGAAAATTAACCTACAGCAGGGGCAATTTCGTCATTTGTCGCGACGGTGACAAAATGGACTGAAATTTGGCAGGTTGATTGGAAATGGCCTGAGAAATTGGACTGATATAGTATAGCTAGCTTTGGAGATTGAAGAAGTGCTGGACAGAAAATTAACCCGCACCAGGGGTAATTTCGTTATTTGTCGCGACGGTGTCGGAATGGGCTAAAATTTGGCAGGTTGATTGGAAACGGCCCGAGAAATTGGACTGATATAGGACAGCTAGCTTTGGAGTTTGGAGAAGTGTTGGACAGAAAATTAACCCACACCAAGGGCAATTTCGCCATTTGTCGCGACGGTGTCGGAATGGGCTGAAATTTGGCGGGTTGATTGGAAACAGCCCGAAAAATTGGACTAATATAGGACAGTTAGCTTTGGATTTTAAAGAAGTTGTTGACAGAAAATTAACCCGTACCAGGGGCAATTTCGACATTTGTCGCGACGGTGTCAGAATTGGCTGAAATTTTCCAGGTTGATTGTAAACGGCCGGAGAAATTGGACTGGCATAGGACAACTAGCTTTGGAGTTTGAAAAAGTGCTGCAAAGAAAATTAACCCGCACTAAGGGCAATTTCGTCATTTGTCGCGACGGTGTCGGAATGGTCTAAAATTTGGCAGGTTGAATGGAAATGGCCTGAGAAATTGGTCTGATATGGGATAGCTAGCTTTGGAGTTTGAGAAGTGTTGGACAGAAAATTAACCCGCACCAGGGGCAATTTCGTCATTTGTCGCGACGATGTCGAAATGGATTGAAATGTGGCTGGTTGATTGGAAACGGCCCGAGAAATTGGACTGATATAAAATAGCTAGCTTTGGAGTTTGAAGAAGTGCTGGACAGAAAATTAACCTACACAGGGGAATCTTCATCATTTGTCGCGACGGTGTCAGAACGGGCTGATATTTGGTAGGTTTATTGGAAATGGCCCGAGAAATTGGACTGATAGAGGACAACTGGCTTGGGAGTTTGAAGAAGTGCTGGATAGAAAATTAACCCACACTCGGGGCAGTTTCGTCATTTGTCGTCATGGTGTCGAAATACATAGAAATTAGGCACGTATATTGGAAACGGCCCAAGAAATTGGACTGATATAGGACAGCTAGCTTTGGAGTTAAAAGAAGTGCTGGACAGAAAAATAACTCGCACCAGGGGTGATTTCATCATCTATCGCAACGATGTCGAAATAGGCAGAAATTTGGCAGGTTCATTGGAAACGGCACGAGTAATTGGACTTATATAGGACAGCTAGCTTTGGAGTTTGAAGAACTTCTAGACATAAAATTAACCCGCACCAGGCGCAGTTTCGTCATTTGTCGAGGTCGTGTCGGAATGGGCTGAAATTTGGCAGGTTGATTGGAAACGGCCCGAGAAATTGGACTGATATAGGATAGCTAGCTTTGGAGTTTGAAGAAGCGCTGGACAGAAAATTAACCCTCACTAGGGGCAATTACGTCATTTGTCACGACGGTGTCGAAATGGGCTAACATTTGGAAGGTTGATTGGAAACGCCCCGAGAAATTGGACTAATATAGGACAGCTAGCTTTGGAGTTTGAAGAAGTGCTGGACAGAAAATTAACCCGCACTAGGGGCAATTTCGTCATTTGTCATGACGGTGTCGGAATGGGCTAAGATTTGGCTTGTTGATTGAAAACGACCCGAGAAATTGGACTGATATAGGATAGCTAGCTTTGGAGTTTGAAGAAGTGTCGGACAGATAATTAACCCGCACCATGGGCAATTTCATCATTTGTCACGACGGCACCGGAATGGGCTAAAATTTTGCCGGTTGATTAGAAACGGCCCGATAAATTGGACTGATATTGGACAGCTAGCTTTGGAGTTTGAAGTAGTGCTGGATAGAAAATTAACCCGCACCAGGGGCAATTTCGTCATTTGTCGCGACGGTGTCGGAATGGGTTGAAATTCGACAAGTTGATTGGAAATGCCCCGAGAAATTGGACTGATATAGGACAGCTAGCTTCGGAGTTTGAAGAAGTGCTGGATAGAAAATTAACCCACACCTGGGGCAGTTTCGTCATTTGTCGCCACGGTGTCAGAATTGGTAGAAATTTGGCAGGTATATTTGAAACGGCATGAGAAATTGGACTGATATAGGATAGCTAGCTTTGGAGTTTTAAGATGTGATGGACAGAAAATTAACTCGCACCAGGGGCAATTTCGTCATTTGTTGTGACGGTTTCGAAATGGGCTGAAATTTGACAGGTTGATTGGAAACGACAAAAGAAATTGGACCGATATAGGACAGCTAGCTTTGGTGTTTGAAGAAGTGCTGGACAGAAAATTAACCCGCGCCAGGGGCAATTTCGTCATTTGTTGCGATGGTGCCGAAATGTGCTAAAATTTGACAGGTTGATTGGAAACAGCCCGAGAAATTGGACAGATATAGGACAGCTAGCTTTGGAGTTTGAAGAACCGCTGGAAAGAAAATTAACCCGCGCCAGGGGCAATTTCGTTATTTGTTGCGATGGTGCCGAAATGTGCTAAAATTTGGCAGGTTGATTGGAAACGGCCCGAGAAATTGGACTGATATAAGACAGCTAGCTTTGGAATTTGAAGAAGTGTGGGACAGAAAATTAACCGCACCAGGGGCAATTTCGTCATTTGTCGCGACGGTGTCAGAATGGGCTTAAATTTGGCAGGTTGATTGGAAACGGCCCGAGAAATTGGGCTGATATAGGACAGCTGGCTTTGGAGTTTGAATATGTGGTGGACAGAAAATTAACCTGCTCGAGGGAAAATTTCGTCATTCGTCGCGACGGTGTCGGAATGGGCTGAAATTTGGTAGGTTGATCGGAAATGGCCCGAGAAATTGGACTTATATAGGGCAGCTAGCTTTGGCGTTTGAAGAAGTGCTGGACAGAAAATTAACCCGCACCAGGGTCAATTTTGTCATTTGTGGCGACAGTGTCGAAATGGGTTGAAAATTGGCAGGTTGATTGGAAACGGCCCGAGAAATTGGACTAATATAGGACAGCTAGCTTTGGAATTTGAAGAAGTGTGGGACCGAAAATTAACCGCACCCGGGGCAATTTCGTCATTTGTCGCCACAGTGTCAGAATGGGCTTAAACTTAGCAGGTTGATTGGAAACGGCCCGAGAAATTGGACTGATATAAGACAGCTGACTTTGGAGTTTGAAGAAGTACTGGAAAGAAAATTTACCTACTCGAGGGAAAATTTCGTCATTCGTCGCGACGGTGTCGGAATGGGCTAAAATTTGGTAGGTTGATCGGAAATGGCCCGAGGAATTGGACTGATATAGGGCAGCTAGCTTTGGAGTTGGAAGAAGTGTTGGACAGAAAATTAACCCGCTACAGGGTCAATTTCGTCATTTGTGGCAACAGTGTCGGAATGGGCTGAAAATTGGCAGGTTGATTGGAAATGGCCCGAAAAATTGGACTGATAGAGGACGGCTAGTTTTGGAGTTTGAAGAATTGCTGGACAGAAAATTAACTCGCGCCAGGGGCAATTTCGTCATTTGTCGCGACGGTGTCGGAATGGGCTAAAATTTGGCAGGTTGATTGGAAACGGCCCGAGAAATTGGACTGATATAGGACAACTAGCTTTGGAGTTTGAAGAAGTGTTGGACAGAAAATTAACCGCACCAGGGGCAATTTCGTTATTTGTCGCGACGGTGTCAGAATGGGCTAAAATTTGGCAGGTGGATTGGAAACGGCCTAAGAAATTGGACTGATATAGGACAGCTAGCTTTGGAGTTTGAAGAAGTGCTGGACAGAAAATTGACCTGCACAGGGAAAATTTCGTCATTCGTCGTGACAGTGTCGAAATGGGATGAAATTTGTCCGGTTGATTGGAAACAACCCGAGAAATTGGACTGATATGGGACATCTAGCTTTGGAGTTTGAAAAAGTGCTTGACAGAAAATTAACCCGCACCAAGGGCGATTTCGTCATTTATCGCCACGGTGTCGGAATGGGCGAAAATTTGACAGGTTATTTCGAAACAACCCGATAAATTGGACTGATATAGGACAGCTAGCTTTGGAGTTTAAAGAAGTGACTTACAAAAAATTAACCCCACCAAGGGCAATTTCGTCATTTATCGCGACGGTGTCGAAATGGGCTAAAATTTAGCAGGTTCATTGGAAACGACCCGAAAAATTGGACTGATATAGGACAGCTAGCTTTGGAATTTGAAAAGGTGTTGGACAGAAAATTTACCCGCACTAGGGGTAATTTCGTCATTTGTCGCGATGGTGTCGAAATGGACTGAAATTTGACAGGTTGATAGGAAACGGCCCGAGAAATTGGACTGATATAGGGCAGCTGGCTTTAGAGTTTGAAGAAGTGCTGGATAGAAAATTAACTCGCACCAGGGTCAATTTCATCATTTGTCACGACAGTGTCGGAATGGGCTGAAATTTGGCAGGTTGATTGGAAACAGCCCAAGAAATTGGACTGATAGAGGACAACTAGCTTTGGAGTTTGACGAACAGCTGGACAGAAAATTAACCCCACGCCCGAGGCAATTTCGTCATTTGTCGCGACGGTGTCGGAATGGGCTAAAATTTGGTAGGTTGATTGGAAACGGCCCGAGAAATTGGACCGATATAGGACAGCTAGCTTTGGAGTTTGAAGAAGTGCTGGATAGAAAATTAATCACACCAATGGCAATTTCGTCATTTGTCGCGACGGTGTTAGAATGGGCTGAAATTTGACAGATTGATTGAAAACGGCCCGAGAAATTGGACTGATATACGACAACTAGCTTTGGAGTTTGAAGAAGTGCTGGACAGAAAATTGACCTGCACTGGGGAAAATTTCGTCATTCGTCGTGACGGCGTCGGAATGGGCTGAAATTTGGTCGGTTAATTGGAAACAGCCCGAGAAATTGGACTAATATAGGACGGCTAGCTTTGGAGTTTGAAAAAGTGCTGGACAGAAAATTAACCCGCACTAGGGGCAATTTCGTCATTTGTCGCGACGGTGTCGGAATGGGCGAAAATTTGACAGGTTAATTGGAAACGACCCGATAAATTGGACTGATATAGGACGGCTAGCTTTGGAGTTTGAAGAAGTGATGGACAAAAAATTAACCCGCACCTAGGGGTGGGCGCGGGTCGATTCGGTTCGGTTCTCTCAACTGAACTTTTCAGGTATCTAGTAAATGGAACCGCCTGGTCCAAATATAATTATGGAACCGTTCGGGTTCGGTTCTGTTCGGTTTAGTTCGATTCCGTTCCGTTCTGTACTATAATTAAATTTTTTTAACATTTATAACAACATTATATAAATACAACTAATGATACATTCAATGGTTTTGGAATGTCAGAGACTAGTAAACTACCTTATTCAAATGATCGCTACGATCAAAGCTTCGATTGGCGAAAGTCACAGTTTCGATCGGGGGTCACAGTGTCGACCGATAATTGTATAGGTTTTGGAATATTAGCGAGGCTGCGAGAGTGAGTGCGAGAGTCAAGACAACGTTATGCACTTTGGTGTTGGTGTTTAGGGTTATTTAGTAGATTTGATCTTGCTTGGCTAAGAAATGAAACAATAAAATGGGTAATTGGGCCAAAAATTAAAAAATTAGAAATGAAACAAATTATTGGGCCAAAAATTTGGATTTAGAAATCGTTAATTTGTTAATTTGTTTAAAAAAAATTAAAATAATTTGATTTACTCAATATAAAAAAAAATTAGAAAGATTCGGTTCTTCGGTTCTTGGTCTAGAACCGTACCAAGAACCGAACCGTACCCGTCGGTTCTCAATTCAGATACCCGTTCGGGTATTTAATTTGACAAAAACCGTCGGGTTCGGTTCGGTCGGTTCGATTCGGGAGATTTGCCCAGCCCTACCCGCACCATGGGTAATTTCGTCATTTGTCGCGACGGTGTCGGAATAGGCTAAAATTTGGTAGGTTCATTGGAAACGGCCCAAAAAATTAGACTAATATAGGACAGCTAGCTTTGGAATTTGAAGAAGTGTTGGACAGAAAATTTACCCGCACGACAGGCAATTTCGTCATTTGTCGCGATGGTGTCGGAATGGGCTGAAATTTGGCAGGTTGATTGGAAACGGCAAAAGAAATTGGACTGATATAGGACAGCTAGGTTTGGAGTTTGAAGAAGTGCTGGACAGAAAATTAACCCGCACCAGGGGCAATTTTGTCATTTGTCGTGACAGTGTCGGAATGGGTTGAAATTTGACAGGTTGATTGGAAACAGCCCGAGAAATTGGACTGATATAGGACAGCTAGCTTTGGAGTTTGAAAAAGTTGTGGACAGAAAATTAACCAGCACCAGGGGCAATTTCGTCATTTGTCACGACGGTGTCGAAATTGGCTGAAATTTCGCAGGTTGATTGTAAACGGCCTGAGAAATTGGACTGGTATAGGACTGCTAGCTTTGGAGTTTGAAGAAGTGCTGGAAAGAAAATTAACACGCACTAGGGATAGTTTCGTCATTTGTTGAGACGGTGTCGGAATGAGCTAAGATTTGGTAGGTTGATTGGAAACGGCCCGAGAAATTGAACTGATATGGGAAAGCTAGCCTTGGAGTTTGAAGAAGTGATGGATAAAAAATTAACCCGCACCATGGGTAATTTCGTCATTTGTGGCGATGGCGTCGGAATGGGCTGAAATTTGGCAAGTTGATTGGAAACAGCCCGAGAAATTGGACTGATATAAGACAGCTAACTTTGGAGTTTGAAGTAGTGCTGGACAGAAAATTAACCCGCACTAGGGACAATTTCATCATTTGTCTCGATTGTGTCAAGATGGGCTGAAATTCGGCAGGTTTTCGACCATATTAAATAGTAATTACTTCTTTCGAAATTCATTTATTTTCGGAAGAAATGAAACAAATGGATAGTGTTGAAGAAGGATTATAATCTAGAGCCAATGTATTGATGAGATGTCATTAGGATTAGTAAAATTTATTGTGATGGATTTTATCTATGAAGGATTTTAGGTCATTGATTTAGGTTGATCGACAAATCCATTCCGCAACTGTGGGTGATAGTGTCAACAGTGTTGTTGTTCCAAAAATTGGGGTTTTGAGGCTGATGCAAAAGTGGCACTACTAATATAGTTTTAAGTCCAAGAACCAAGAGACCTTGGTGGAACCATATATTGCTATGATTGGGAAGTTCCATTCTGAGGGTTTTTTTTTTGTTGGAAGATTCATCGCTTGCAAAAGTGCTATGTTCGTACCGCCACAAAAATGGTAGCCAAAACCCAAATATACTGGCTCCTGATTGACTATTGGCTAGTAGTTTAGGAATTGCATGGAAGCCAAAGTGGATTTTCTATGATTCATTCATGACATCTTGTAACTTCTTGTAGACTATTTGGAACATGCATTTCTCGTGCGCTCCACGTCTAAATTCAGCATGATTAGTATATATTCTTGAAAATGATTTATTTATTCTATTTGATACATTCATAAGATTAATGTACTTACTAATTATGTAATTTCAATATTCATTTTGATGGTATTAAATAGTAATTATTTCATTCCAGAGTCATATAACTTCGAAAGAAATGAAACAGGTGCATAGTGTTGCATATGGATTATATATGATGTATTCATGAAATGGTATCGTTAGGATTAAGAAATTTTTTTGTGATGGACTATAGATAGGAAGGTTATTAGGCCGTTGATTTAGGCTGATCAAAATATCTATCCATAACTGATGGTGGTGGCGCCAATGGTGTTGTTCCGGAAATCGGTGTTTGAGGTTGATGTGGTGATGGCGCTAATGTAGTTTCGAGTCAAAGATGAACTATGTATTGTTGTGATTAGAAAGTTTCTTTCTAAAGTTCGATTTGCCCTATTGGAAGATTCAACCTTGCAAAAGTGCCATATTCGCACCACCACCAAAATGGTGGCCAAAATCAAAATTCGTGGTCACCTGCTTGACCATTGGCTACTAGTTTAGGAATTGTATGGAAGCCAAAGTGGTTTTCTCGTGATTTGTGCATTTCTCGTGGGCTTCATATCTAAATTTAGCATAATTGGTAATACATTTCTCTGAATGATTTACTTATTCTATTTCAAACATTTAGAAAATTAATGTACTTGCTAATTAGATAATTGTATTATTCATTTCAATGTCATTAAATAGTAATCAAGATTATCTAGAGTCATCTAATTTTGAAAGGAATACCCAACATGAATGGAGGATGGGCAAAGTAAGGAGAGCTTCTTGTGATTTTCAAGATGTGGTTCAAATTATATGTCCTAATATGGACAGGTTTGCAACATATGAAAGAGTTTCGAAAGGTCCAGTGAATATGGAAAATAATGCTCCTCGTACAATTGTCGGAGTTGGTACAATCAGAATTAGAATGTTCGATACTAATATTAGAGCACTTATAGACATCAGGCACGTTCTAAAACTGAAGTGAAATCTCATATCTTTGAGTATACTTGACATGAAGGGTTATAAATACATTGGTGAAGGTGAAGTTTTGAAAGTGAGTCCAGGATCTCTTGTTGTCATTAATGGACATAAAACTCTACACAATTGTTCATTTGTAGGGTTCCACAGTTACAAGAGATGTAACGATTTTTATTTCTTCTTTCACTAATGAGGATGTTACTAAACTTTAGCAAACGCGACTTGGGCTTATGAGTGAGATAGGTATGATAGAATTGAGTAGGAGGGGACTTTTTAATGGATAGAAAACCAGAAAGGTGAAATTTTTTGAGAATAGTGTCTTTGAGAAATAGAAAAGAGTCAGATTCACTACAGAAAAACACAGCACGAAGGGAACACTTGAATATATCCATTCAAATCTTTGGAGGCCGGTCAGAGTGCCTTCAAAATGATGTGCTTATTACTTGTTGATAGTGATTGATTATTTCTCTAGAAAAGTTTGGGTATTTTTCTTGAAATAGAAGAGTGATGTGTTTGGTCAAGGAGAGCTCTTAACACTCAAGTCAAAGTGGATGATTCGGAGCAGCAGCGAGAAAATATATTCCACACACGTTGTTACGTCAACGATAAGGTATGTAGTATGATTATTGATGGTGGGAGTTGCACGAATGTAGCTAGTACAACTTTAGTTGAGAAATTAGGACTAGCATTGTTAAGACACCCTAGGCTTTATAAGTTGCAATGGTTGAATGAAAGTGGGGAAGTTAGGGTGAATAAAAGAGTTTTAATTAATTTTTCAATTGGGAGTTATAGTGACAAAGTAGTATGTGATGTGGTGCCTATGCATGTGGATCATATCTTATTAGGAAGGCCATGGCAATATGATAGAAGGGTCACACATGATGGATATAGGAATCGTTATAGCTTTGTCAAGGATGGGAAGACTATTACTCTTGCGCCATTAACACCGGCACAAGTGTATGGAGATCAAATCAAGCTGAAAAGTGAGGAAGACGAGAGAATAAGAGAGTCGGGAAAAAGGAGAGGGAATAGTGAAACCATCACTAAGAGAGAAAATAGTGAGGTAGCAGAGAGTGGAGAAAAGAAAGAGAAGCCACATGAGCGGAGAGAAAAAGAGTCAGTTGAGAGGAGAAAAAAAGAGTCAGCTGAGCAGAGAGAAAAGCCAAATGTCAACTTCTATGTAAAAGAGAGTGAGTTAAAAAAGGCTATGAGCGATAATAGGCAAATGATATTGTTAGTGTACAAGGAGTCCCTCCTCAATTTTGAGGATTCTAACACATCCCTCCCTAGTTTGGTTAAGTCTTTATTGCAGGAGTTCGACGACGTGTTTCCTGAGGAGATGCCAAGTGGATTGCCACCAATCAGAGGAATCGAGCACCAGATTGACTTTGTACCCGGAGCTGTCATACCGATTCGACCAGCTTACCGAAGCAATCCCGAGGAGACGAAGGAGCTTCAAAAGCAAGTGGAGGAGCAAAGGTTATGTCAGGGAGAGCATGAGTCCATGTGCTGTACCTGTTTTGCTGGTGCCTAAGAAGGACGGGACTTGGAGAATGTGCGTGGATTGCTGAGCTATCAACAATATCACGGTAAAGTATCATCATCTAATACCTAGGCTAGATGATATGCTTGATGAGTTGCATGGTACTTGCATTTTTAGTAAGATTGATCTTAAAAGTGGGTATCATCAAATTCGCATGCGGGAGGGTGATGAATGGAAAACGGCGTTTAAGACTAAGTATGGATTGTATGAATGGTTAGTTATGCCGTTTGGACTCACTAATGCACCGAGCACTTTTATGCGTTTAATGAATCATGTTTTGCGTGCTTTTATTGGGAAATTTGTTGTAGTTTATTTTGATGACATCTTAATCTATAGCAAAAACCTAGATGAGCATTTAGAACATTTAAATTGTGTGCTTGTTGTGTTGCGAAAGGAACAACTATATGCTAATTTCAAAAAGTGCACATTTTGCATGGATAGAGTTGTTTTCCTAGGATTTGTGGTTAGTGCTAACGGGGTGAAAGTCGATGAAGAAAAGATAAAAGCTATAAAAGAATGGCCAACACCTAAGATTATAACTGAAGTTAGGAGTTTTCATGGATTTGCTAGTTTTTATAGGCGATTTGTAAGAGATTTTAGCACCATCACCACACCGTTGACTGAAATAGTAAAGAAAAGTGTAGGTTTTCATTGGGGAGAATCTCAAGAAATTGCATTTAACACAATTAAGGATAAGCTATGTAAAACAAAGCTATGTAAAGCACCTATTTTGGCATTACCAAATTTTGATAAAACATTCGAGGTTAGTGTGATGTATCAGGAATAGGTGTAGGAGCAGTGTTAATGCAGGAAAGGAGACCTATTGCTTACTTTACCGAAAAGTTGAGTGGGGCAGCGTTGAATTATCCGACATATGATAAGGAGCTATATTCACTTGTTCGAGCATTGGAGACTTGGTAGCACTACTTATGGCCAAAGGAATTCGTGATACACACTGATCATGAAGCTTTAAAGCATTTGCGAGGTCAAGGTAAGTTGAACAAAAGACATGCGAGATGGGTGGAGTTTATCGAGACATTTCCCTACGTCATCAAGTACAAACAAGGTAATGAAAATATAGTTGCTGATGCGTTGTCTCGAAGGTAAGTGCTTTTAAATTCATTAATACTAAATTACTTGGTTTCCAACATATTAAGGGCATGTATGAATCTGATTGTGATTTTTCTAGTATTTATGCTTCATGTGACAAAGGTACATTTGATAAATTCTATAGGCATGAAGGATATTTGTTTAGGGAAAATAAGTTGTGCATTCCTAATTGTTCTTTGCGTGAATTATTGGTAAGGGAAGCACATGGGGGTGGTTTAATGGGACACTTCAGGGTTCAAAAGACTTTAGACATGTTAGGGGAACATTTTTATTGGCCTAAAATGCGACATGACATAGAACAAATATGTGGAAAGTGTATAACTTGTAAAAAGGCTAAGTCTAAGGTTCAACCCCATGGTTTGTATACTTCTTTGCCTGTACCTAGTGAACCTTGGATAGACATATCTATGGACTTTGTGTTAGATTTGCCTAGAACAAAAAGGGGTCGGGATTCAATATTTGTAGTGGTCGATAGGTTTAGTAAGATGGCGCACTTCATACCATGTCATAAAACTGATGATGCTACTAATATTGCAGACTTATTCTTTAGGGAAATAGTACATTTACATGGAGTACCTAAAAGTATAGTGTCTGATAGGGACATGAAGTTTTTGAGTCATTTTTGGTGTGTTCTATGGAGTAAGTTAGGAACTAAGTTATTATTTTCTACAACTTGTCACCCACAAACAAATGGACAAACTGAGGTAGTTAATCGAACTACTTAGGACAGTAATCAATAAAAATCTGAAATCATGGGAAGAGTGTTTACCGTTTATAGAGTTTGCATATAATCGAGCTACACATTCTACTACTTCGTTTTCTCCTTTTGAAATTGTTTATGGTTTTAATCCACTAACACCTATGGATTTAATACCTTTACCTATGCATGAACGAGGTAGCTTGGATGGGAAACGAAAAGTCGAGATGGTGAAAACACTCCATGAAAAAGGTCAGGATGCAGATCGAAGAGAAAGGAAAGCTGATTGCATCAAAAGCAAATAAAGGAAGAAGACGCGTTACATTTGAGCCTGGAGATTAGGTCTGGGTGCATTTCAGAAAAGAGCGTTTTCCAGAACAGAGGAAGTCAAAATTGCAACCACGAGGCGATGGACCGTTTCAAAACATCGAGAAGATCAATGACAATGCATACAAAGTGGATTTACCTGGTGAGTATAATGTTTCAGCTACTTTTAATGTATCTGATCTCTCTCTGTTTGATGTCGGTTCAGATTCGAGGACGAATCCTTTTGAAGAGGGAGGAGATGATATGATCCAGGAGTCGAGGAAGGCAAGTGCGAGACGAGACCCATTGATAGTCGATGGAGGACCAATGACGCGATCAAGGGCAAAGCAAGTGAAACAAGCGATGGCATTGCTCGTTCAAGAAACCATGGATAGAACCATGTTCGAGACTCAAAATGGAGCAACTTTCATGTACGGGTCGAAGGCCGAATCGACTTGGATCAATTTGTTATCAAGCGACAAAAGTAGAGGCAGAAAACAACACCATGCGGCCGCACAAGCAAAATTCCATGCGGCCGTACACATGGTTCCTGAAAACCAAAAGTGCAATTTCAGTTGAACCATGCGACCGCATGGATTTACTCCATGCGGCCGCACAAGCCAAAAAAATTGGCGATTTTCTATTTTTGGCCGAATTTCCTAGTTTCGATAGAATTCTTATGGAATCAAATTATTACCATAATTTGATGGTTTTGGACGTTTTTATTCATTAGTATAAATAGGAGATTACTTTTGATTGTAACAACCTTTGAACTTTTGACTTTTGAATTAATATTATAGAGAGAGAAATTTCTTCTTTCAATTTATTGTTCTTCTTGAACAATCTTGGAACTTATCGAGATTCAACTTCTTGTGGCGTTCTATCAATCGGATTGCGGGTTCTTTTAATTGTAATCAAGGGGTTTTAGATTTTTCGCTAATCTAGGGTTTCTTGGTTCAATTCTTGGGGTTCAAGATCCAAAATCGGGTTAGTATTGGCGTTTTTGGGTTTCGCATCAATCTCGTTGTGGGTTTCGTAGTTTCCATTGCTACGGGGTTCGCATCACACCAAGTGCGGAGCATACCTTGAGAGCTGCACAAACTGCTTCTCGTAATCAGTGAGTGAAATGTCTCTCTGCCTGAGCTATAGAAACTTTGATTGCTTGAAGTCTCTTAAAGCCAGTGGGGAAGTATTTTACCATTACTTCATCTTTAAATTGTTCCCCAAGTCATGTTACGCTGTTATTCTTTGGTATTAGTGTGTGAGACAGATTCCCACTAATGATCGATTGCAACCAATATAACTTCTATGCATAGCATTTTTTGTACATATGTACAAGCAATGTGTCGAAAAATGCATTCTAAACCTCTAATTCACTCCTCAACAGTTAGTGGGTCAGAACCATCGTCAAAAGTCGGAAGTTTGTACCTACGAAACTACTCAACAACCGAGATGACTCCAGGAACAAATGGGGGTGTATTTTGCTATGGCGGTGCATTTTGTGGTGGCGATGCTTGGCTCTGTCTGCTCAGTTCTTATACCGTTCGTAGTAAATCAAGCATCAAGTTAGTATGGGTAGGTGATACCATTTCCTAAAAATTTAACATTAAGTCACTCATCATATGCTAATACTAAGTCCAAGACATTATATCTATATTATCGTGTACATATCATAAATTTAACAAGAAAATAAATATGTATATATTAAAAATTAAAGAATATGCAATTCTGAAATATTTAAGTTACGCAAAATAATAATAATAATAATAATAATAATAATAATAATAATAATAATAATAATAATAATAATAATTTAAGTAAATTCATTTTCTTATCCCTTTACATATCTTAGAGTCATCGGAGGGTGGTCAATTGGTGATCGTTGAATGCCAAAAATCTCGTAAATTCTTACATATTTTAAATACATACATTACATCGTATCTTTAAATTCAATTTTTTTTTAACGATTACCATAAAAGTTAGACTAAACACGTAACATTTATAATTTATTATACGTAACATTTATGATTATTACACGTATTAATTTATAATTCTCACTTGTTGTTTTAAGGGAATAATTATGCAAATCTTAATAATATATATTACATAATATCTTTAAATTTATAAAAAAATTATTAATTTTTAACAAATATCCCATAAAATTGAACTTATCAAATAATTATTTATTTCAAATGAAAAAAATAAGTTAATCTCATCCCCGTATACATATATACATACAGATATAAATACACATAGTTTTGACAATTCTTTAAAATCCCTATCTTTTCTTTCTTCTTTTTTCTTCTTTCTTTATTATTATTATTATTATTGGAATTACATTGTAATTTTAGCTAAAAAAAATATATAGCATACCAATGCATGGACTATTATGAAGTTTCACAAATTGAAAAAGCTAGTAACTAAGCAATTTAGTTATCATTATGGATAAGTGTAAAACTTATTTTAAGGAAAGTATTCCTAAAAATCCACAAATATATACATATATAAACTATTTCAGACAATCACCATCCCCATTTTTTTTTATTCATTATTATTATTTCTCTTTTTCCCCCCTTTTTTTCAACTGGTGTGAACAGTGATAGTCGTCACAGTTCATCGTGAACAGTACTGTTCATGAATTTTAATTCGTTTTATTTCTTTTTATTTATTTATTATTTTTCAAAACTCATATTATGAGAATACATATGGGTTTACAAGAACTTAAACCTAAACTCTGATACCAAACTGTAACAACCCTAATTCTAACAATTTATATCGTTACTAAAACTTTCATTCCAGAATTAAATAAATTTATTCAAACATCCCAACATGAAAAGTTTCCTAGTTCCATCTATAAAATAAATAAAACATATGGAAAACACAATTAATCGAAACATGTCCCAAATCCTAAATAGCAAATTTCACATGAAAATAAAAACTAAAATAATGCTGAAAATAAAAACGCTAAAAATAAAAGTCTATAGTCATGTTACTCGAAATTTTATTTATTTTGAATTCCACAATTTCTGGCATCACGACTATAGCATCTCGCCCACCAATTAATGATCCATTCTAATCTATAAAGAGTAAGGAAAATGGTGAATATATGGGAATACTAAGTATGATATAAAAATTTATGGTGCAATCCCGAGTAAAAATTTTAAAGCATATATCAAAAAAATCATACCGTCTCATATTTTTAGAAACCGGTAAGAGCTCATATCATATCATTTGTACGAGAATGGTCATATAATTCATATCATAGCATATCTTTAGCTTTCATGAGTACAATAATTCATCAACATGAAAAAAATAATTAAACTGGATAAAATACACTGCACCTTGACATCGTACCTCCTTAGATAAATCAATTTTTGAAAGACAAAATCCAAATTCACGTTCCAAACCTTTTTTTTTTTTTTGTATATGTTGCTGCTATCGCCGTATATGAGTATCTAAATTTTCTAGGATAAATAATAAAAACTTTTTTGGTATTTAAAGGTGAAAGAGAATATTGAATTTTAGTAGGCCTAAAAGTCTGACAAAAAGTCGTGTTTTTTCCATAAAGAGTCTCAATTCCATACTTTCATTATTTCTTCCCTATCTAACTAACACATGGTAGTCTATGACTATCATATCCGAAAAACCTAGGCAAATAAATCATTTTAAAATAAAACTACCTATCCATCATTTAACATACACATGCACTAACCCCCAACAAATTCAAAATCAAAATGAAACACTCCATACACATAACATGTGGTGGGGTACATTTTCATCCAAAGTTTCAATTAAATTGCAAAATTAGTTTTAATCAACTTCTTCAAACTGAAATATCTTGTAGTTGATTTATTTGAATAGACTTTTTCTCGAACTTAATATGCATAATTAATTACAAGTTATCCAACAAGTACAATATTGATATATTTATCATTACTCTATCAATATTTAAATATTTAACCCAATTAAAATGAATTTATTGTATTTATCATTTTAGTCCCGTAACTTTTCAAATTTAAAATATAGTATAAAAGTAAATAAATTCTAGTAAATGCGAATTTTCAAGACTTTACAACCTTGGTTAAGAACAGCAGTCAAGGCCTAGCTACTCATAATTTAGTATAAATTTCACTATATGAGTCACGGAATGTTTTCTACGACAACTTTCACTCATTCACCGCATTGATAAACTCGTAACACTATTTCTTTAGTTCAGAAAGTACAACATAACAACAAGATATTTGTCCCTCATAATATCGTCAAAACTTATATTTTTCCCAAAAAAATCAAAAGGACGACAAGATAGTTTGTCACAATAATTATTCCAATAAAGTTTTGCGAGAAAATTATTTGTTGTGAACACTATTTTAAAAGTATAACTCGTGTTATCTATTCTATTTTACAATGATATATGCTAACCTTTTTAACAAGTCATGTTTGTCACATAAATTGTTCTACAATGAGGTTGATGCGTTGCATGATATATTTTAAAATATTCGATGTTTACAGTAAAATTTATTAGGTAACCAGTTGTGTTTTATTTTGTAACACAGGGAGCTGGTGTCATTATTTGTGCAATAATACGCGGTTTTTACCTAATCTATTTTGTATTTATTTATATATGTAGCATATTCTATTTCACAACATATAAAATTACTACACAAATTATTTTGAGATAACGAATATTCTTAATGTGACAAATTGTGTTTGTAACTAAGTTTACTTCGCAACATAAAGTTTGATGCTTCACCATTTATGCAACGATGCATAGTTGTTGCTAATTTATTTTTTCTGCGTTTATATATGTCATGGATTTTATTTTACTCACAAAAAATAGAGCTGATTTTTGTTGATAACAGGATTTACCCACGAAAAATCTCTATTGGTAAATCCACCATTGAAGCATCACTAATAATTTACCTACTAACAGAAAACTCACTGATGATTACCAACTAATTTTTTGTTGCTAATTACTGAATAATTGAGTCAACAACAATATTTGCAATAACTTTATCTATCACAAATTACCTAAAACTTCGAATTTTCAACTGGCTTTACCAATGAAATAAATCTAGTGATAAACTCATCAAATTTTAAACTGAAAACATAAATAAATAATTTTTAATGTATAAAAATAAATAAAAATGTACTTGAAATTGTAAAAGAAAAATCCATTCAATTCCTTAATTTTTGTTAAAAAAAAAAATTCAACTTAAATTATAAGAATAGTCGATCTAACTATTGAAGGCATTCTAACTTTTACACACAGAGTACTTGTCTTCAAGAAATATATAACCTGTATAGAAATGAAAAATTGTCATAAATTTCATAGAATCTAAGTTATATCAAAAAAATCATATTAAAAAAGTGACGTGTTATCGAGCAAATCCATCATCTAGCAACTAGATGACAAAATATAACAAAACCATTTGTAACTTGTAAAGTTCACCAACCAATGTAACAAGTGAGCTGCTTGAACAAGAGCTTCGAATAGTTAATATGATGTGTAAGTCTTTATGTCAAATTACCGATATCTTAAGGGAACAAACTACGATAAGTCTGGACAAAGCAAGAATTGAAGTTAGTAATTCCTTCTTTAATAGAAAGGGAATCAAATTAACCTAACAAAGTTGTAACGACCCAAATTTTATACAATTTGGTCCAACTTATTCATAGTTTTTTTGGAAAATTTGTCAAGCAAACAAAATAACTTAATTTGAAGATTTAGACAAAATCACCCTATTTAAGTAAATACATTACCAAATGAAACATGATTTAAATCATAGATAAAATATACATATTGTAGTAACATTAAAATAAATATTGAAAATAAAAGACTCAACCACATTACACTAGATTTAATTTACTGAGTTCCATAAATCCTGGAAACACGACTGCACCTCATCCCTACCAACCAACGATCCGTTATAATCTATGAGAAGTAGGTAAAAGGGTGAGCATATTGAAATACTCAATAGGACAAGAAAATAATTGTGCAATCCCGAATAAATATATTTAAATCATGCGTCAAAATATCATACATGATCATATTTTTAAGGACTGATAAGAGCTTAATACATATCATATCTTTGATACCAGATGGCCATATCATACATATCATATCATATCTTTAACTTTCATAAGTATAATAAATCAACAACATAAAAAAAATAATTGAAAACGGGGGAAAAAAAGAATGCACCTCGTTATTCTACCTCGATAGATCAAATGAATTTTTTGGAAGAGAAAAATATGATTGTATGTTCCAAATCCTTTTCCCAAAATCTCCGCCTTGATGAATATGGGTACATGTATGCTTTGAAAATAATTTCAAATGGATGCAAATTATCTTCATGTTTACAAACATCACAATAAACAAGTAGTATGATTTCGTTTTACTAAAAGAAAATATATGATGAAGGAAATTTTGATGTAAAACTTTGATTAATGTAATGGCATAGTATGGATCAACCATCGAATCCTAACTGATTTAGACTTAGTTTTAAAGTTTATCCTAATCAAATTGGATTTGGGATTAACTACAAGAATTGTATTAATTATCAATAAATCTATCCTAGTTTAATTAGGATTAATATTACTTTATCATAATCCAATTAAGATTAGAATTAAGCTTATCAAAATATGATAAATAATTATTTTGCACGGTTGCCAAAATTTTTAAATCCTTAACCAACTCATTTAATTATTAAATTCTTTCAACTTTAATAATTTGTGCTTAACTTATTCGAAATAATTTTTTTTTTGAATCCATGACACGTCATTTAATACGAACTACAAAACGAGCCCAATATTTATATATTTATCGTTGCTTTATCAAAATTTAATTATTTGGCTTAATTGAAAGTGAATTTAACACTATTTCACTTCAGTCCCTCAACTTACAAAATTATAAAATTATAGCATATAGAATAAAAAAAATTTATTCTATAAAATTTTCGGGGTGTTACAAAAGTTAATTACCTAATTGTTATGGAGAGCTTATTATGAAGTCTCTAAACTTTTAAAGTAGGCTACTTATCTAAAATCGAAAAATAGACGAAATACTAGCGAAAAATAGATGTTATGGGGAGCTTATTATGAAGTCTCTAAACTTTTAAAGTAGGCTACTTATCTACTATGTTTTATGTTAGAAGGAATGAAGCAAACTAATAAATAGAAAAGACAAATATTTCCAAGTTCCCAAAGAAAGCAAACCCTCCTAGAATGCAAATCATAAGGAAACTTTTGAACCCTAAAGTGAACTCAAAACATCATGTAAAGATCACTAAGCGTCAAAGACAAGGTTTTTAAATTATCAAATATAAAAAAATAAAAAATAAAAAAGAATAAGAAACTCATATAAGATCAATTAGGAATAGTAAAGCAAGCATTCATTTCACATAAGACATAAATAGTTGATAATATCAATAAGAATTTCGATGAGTCATTGTAGGTGTGGGATACAACAAAATACATACAGTCTGCATAAAGCAAGAATATACTAAACTACGTCCTATGTCCATAATCCTCTTACTTTTCAATAAACAAGAGCAATTCGTACAACAAGGTAATTTTAGGAGAGGAAAGTGAGAACACAATAGATCTTGAAAGAGTTTAAGAATCCACTGATATAGTTCATCAAGTTGATAAAACTGAGTCTAATCCCACAACTGCTGAGTGACATAATTTGATAAGGAAATAGAGACACCCAAGGATACTTCGGCTCAGCGAAAGTCAAGTAGGATCATTTAACCTTCTAGAAAGTATGAAATCATGATTACTAATTAGGTATTACTAATTGAGGATGATGAACGTACTAATTACGCAGACGACAAGTCAAGCATTGACTCAAAGAGATGACAGGAGGCTATGAAATTTGAGATGAACTTGATATATGGTTTAAACCTGGTCGACCCCCATGATGGGATAAAATTTATAGCCTATAATTGAATTTACAAGAAAGAGGTCGACATGGCTAGAAGCATCCATACAAGCAAAGTAAGGCTAGCAGCAAAAGATTACAAACAAAGACAAATAATTAACTTCAATGAAACATTTTCACCTATAGTCATGCTTAAGTCCATTCGAATTTTTCTTGCAATAACTGCATATCATGATTATGAGTTATGGTAAATAGATGTCAAAATCGCAATCCTTAATAAGAGCTTGCATGAAGCAGTGTACATGACTTGACCTGAATGTTTTGAATAAAAATATGCTAACAAAATATGCAAATTTAATCAATCCATTCATGGATCAAAGCAAGTCTCTAGAAATTGGGATCTTCTCTACAATGAGATAATCGAAAGGATTAATTTAATTATAAAAAATGAAGAGGCACTGTGTATTTACAAGAAGACAAATGGAAACGTTATCGTATTCCGATTATTATATGTGGATGACATATTAATAACGATTCTCAAAAAATGTGATTAAAATTAATTGTAGCTTTCCCAAGCAAGCACTAAATAAAAGAAACACAATAGAATTTATTATTATACTTGAGACCGAATACAACACAAAAATAAAAATAAAAATTCTATTATTTATAAAATTATTTTATTTATATAAAATTGATAATGGTTTGCACTTATAAACAAGTCCAAATTCTTATATTCAAATTGGAGTTCTTTTCAACAAGGCCCTTTATCACTTAGATCTTTCAATATAAAACGTGAAAAATTAAAAATCTAACTCTTTTATTAAGTCGTGATGTAAAATTTTCTTAAACATTTTTTTAGTAAATTATTATAATAAATAACAACTTCACTCACATAGATATTAAACATTAATCTTCAAATACACAATATTTTGGTTAAGTAGATTTGTGTTTTCTTACATTTGTAATTGGATTTTTACTTTGAAAAATTAATTAGATTTGTATTATTTTTAGGTAATTTTGATTTGTACTACAAATTCACAATAAGGGCCATTAGGGTGCCAATTTTATGGCTATAAGAAAAGCCCATTTTGTTGTACTTTTACGCTTTGGGCTGTATGTTGATAATTTACCAAAATAACAGAGTTTGAGCTGGAACCTTTACTTATAACACAACTATCTTGTAGCATAATTTTGGATATGGAAAATTTCACATAGCTTACTCTTGTCATTGTCTCAGATGCCACTATATTGTCTCTGCTATATTTTGTGAATATTTAATTAAATGATTGATATTTTTAAAATTGTTAAAGAGATCAAGATGCATGCATGTGTATTATATTATTTAAAATAGATATTATTCGATTCAAATTGAGAATGTCACTTTAGATTGATAACATAATTGACGTTGAATTTTTCTCATTGAAACTTGTAACGCAAAAAATTAAACAAATTTCATGATTTGTTGAGTCACGATAAGAATTTTAAGATCATATTCTATCATGACTGCCCATGTTCTTCAATGCGCACTTGATGCATTGAAACACTTGTGCCTAGTAATTGCATCCAGTCTATAATTTTGTGTAGTCAAACTCCGATGCTCGTCATGTAGACACCGTGTCGCCATTTGAATTGCACTACCGTCCATGTGTGCTATATTATTTGTAATAAGATATTATTCGATTCAAGTTGAGAATGGTCATTTTAGGTTGATAACGTGATTGACATTGATTTTTTCTTTATTTTTTTGTTGAAAATTGTAATTGATAAATCAAATAACTGAAATTAATTTGTAATTACTTTTCATGATACCTTTGATTTAAATAGGTACTTAGTGTTGAAGCCTTTTTTTTTTTTTTTCAAAGTTCTTGTCAAGTTAATTGTAGTCATAGTTGTTCACATTGTTGTGAAAATTGGACGGACATTACTCTGGGAAGTTAAAAGGATAAGGATGAAAAGGTTCAATTGAATAGAACTGAAAAAAGAATATAAAAATATATTATCTATGAACATAAATTAACTTTTCATTTAAAAAATAAACATAAAATTTGATCAATTAAGTTAATCTTAATAAATAAGGTTGTAAATGGTAATTCATTAGTGAATGACGGTTGCACCCTTGCAGCCCTAGATATTATTATCAGTTTATTTTTTATTCTTACCTATAAATGTAGGACTTCTGTTCTTAATAAAACACAAAATCTATTGACTTTTATTCTCTCTTCTCTTTCTCTCTCTCTCTCTCTTAGTAGTACTTTATCAACATGAAAGCTTAATTTTTTAAAATTTAATGTATGTAATAATTTTTTTAAGCATAATCATCTTCACGTGTACTAAAATCAATTTGGTGGCATATGAATTTCAATTTGATGGCATGTGAATTTTTTACATATAAATATGCATCAAAACGAGGCTTATTGATTTTATGATAATATTTATTTCTGTTGAACTTTTTGTTCCATAATGATTAATGTCTGTACACATAGGGTTTTATTTTACCAATGCATGTCTATATAAATGATTATCCTATTTTTGTAAATTACGTGGGCACATGCCGTTTGTATGCATGTGTTTGCTTTAATCAATTATGAAACTTAGCCTATTATTGTTAATTACATAGTTTGGATATATGAGTAAAAAAAATGGTTACTGTCAAGGTTATATTATAATTATATTATTATGTTGTGTTGTAAAATAGTGAGATAATAATTAAATGATCTTTATGTCTTCAGCGTGTTTATTTTTTTTATGTTCTTTAAATTAATAATATATCATGTTGATACTCCTGAAATAGTACAACATTATTATTAATATTCTAAAAGAATCTTAATTATGGATATGTCCATTATAAATAGTTTGTTGTTACTCTTCAAGTAGCACAACGTTATTGTTAATAATCCTAAAGAATATATTAATTGTGGATCTATCTATTATAAATAGTTTGTTGTTTCTCCTGAAGTAATACAATATTATAGTTAACATTCCTAAAAAAATATTACTTGCTTCTGAAGAGTGTGAATCATATTTTTTTAATACTCCAGAAGAATATTGACGTATTGTTCTTGAAGAAGCAATAGTTTAATACAACGTGCTTTCGAAGTCGCACATGTTTCGAAAAATATATTATTTTAAATTTGTGTCTATCCTGAAGGAAAACAAGTAATTTGTGTCACATTGATATTGACAACTTAATTAACTATTATTTAAAATTTAATTATGTTCTTTGAAACTAATTGTATTTTCCTTTTATTTATATTGTAGTTAATCAAATTACAAATATCATGAAACTTGAGTTTGTTGCACTTGATATTGGTACTCAATGATGATATTCATCTTGTTTCGAAACGTTTGGGAGCAACAACAAAAGAAGGAAACAAAGAATTCTTATAGGATCGTGCAAAAGCTCTCGTCTTCCTTCATAATCATCTTCACGATGAATTGAAAATTGAATATTTCGCGAGAAAGATCCACGAGTTCTTTGGAAAATACTAACTGAAAGATTTGGTCATTAGAAGACTATAGTCCTTCCAAAAGCTTGTTGTGAGTGGATGCACTTTTGTTTGCAAGACTTCAAAATTATTAGTGAGTACAGCTCTGAACTGCCCAGAATATGTTCAAATTTGACATTGTGTAGAGAAAAATCACTGATGAAGATATATTAGAGAAAATTTTTTCACCTTTCATGCATTGAATGTGCTCCTGCAGCAATAATATCGTGGGCGTGGTTTCAAAAGGTACTCAAAACTCGTATCTTCCATATTTGAGAGTTCAATTAATCGTTGCTTTAGAGATTATTAAATTCTAGGAAGGATATTTGACTAGATTAAACATGACCGCTTGTGATTGTATTGTTTAGTTTCATCGATTTCTCTAGTTTTCCATACTATTATTAAATTAAATCTTAAGTGCTTTTCTTGGGTTATTTCATAATAAGGATTGATTGGATGCTTGTTTTTCGGTTAATTACAATTAAGGAGAAATAAGAAATACAAATTCCAACGATGAATGCTAAAAATATGAATTGGTATTAGTTATAGATCTATAATCAGTTCGAAATTCTTACGGTGGATATTGACTTACACCAAGATTCGTTCTATTGATTTAATCCAATTTATTAAATTGCATTGACTTTAGTTAGAATTGATTTCATCACAAACCAAACCCCCGTTATTGTTAACATTTCATAAAAGTAGACTAATCACTCTTCATGGAAACGATCCTTACTTCTACTACTACATATATTTTTTTGGAAGTGTAGGTTCTATTATTTTTGGATGCCTGCTATAGCACGCCATTATGCAATATGAGGATCCTGAGCCATAATTTGTTGAAGACTGTCAAAATAGAAATGGATGGCCAAAATGGAAAGAAGCCGTACAGGTGGAATTGAATTCCTTAGAGAAATGAAAAGTGTTTGGACATGTAGTTCGAACATCTGAAAATATAATCCCTGATTGATACAAATTTTTGCACGAAAGAGATGTGAAGATAATGAAATTACAAGATAAAAAACCTAACTCGTATCTCAAGGTTTCTCACAAAGATTAGAAATTGATTATGAGGAAACATATTCTCCCATAATGGACACCATCACTTTTAGATTTTTAATTAGTTTGACTGTGTCACAATTGCCTGATATGCACATTATAAATGCTTTAACTACCTATTTATATGGTTTACTTCATAGTCTCTGTGTGTGTGTGTGTGTGTGTGTGTGAGTGAGAGAGAGAGAGAGAGAGAGAGAGAGATGGAGAGAGAGAGTCCCTAAAGGACTTAAAGTGTCAAGAACAAATGATACATACCAGAGAATCATGTTCTCAATTAAATTGCAATGATCATTGCATGAATTAAAATAATCTGAACACATGTGGTATAATCCCTTAACGAATATTTGTTCAAGGAAGATTATAAAAATGACGATGTCTACCCATGTGGTTTATAAAGAAAATAAATATTTGATTTACAATTGTGATAATTTATGTTGATGGTTTAAATATAATTAGAACTCCTGGAGAGCTCAACTAAACTGTTGATTACTTAAAAAATGAATTTGAGAAGAAAGATTTGAAAAAAAAAAAATTGGGTTACAAATTGAACATTTTTCAAAAGGATTATTTGTTTATTAATCTACATATACCAAAAAAGTCTTAAAACATTTTTATATGGATAATGCACATCCATTGACATCATCTATGGTTGTTCGATCACTTGATATGAAAAAATTCATTTTGTCCACTTGAAAGATGTAGAAAAGATTCACGATCCTAAAGTATTATACCTTAGTGTAATTTGAGCATTAACTTATTTTGCAAACTGTGTTTGACCCAACAAAGCTTTTTTGTAAATCTCCATACAGGATATATCTCTACACTAACTTAAAGACGTTGTAATAATATTAAACATATTTTTCGTTACCTAAAGGATATTATTGATTTGGAATTATTTTATTCTCAAACGTCAAGATCTGCCTTAGTGGGATATAGAGATGCAAGTTATTTCTTTGATCCTATAAAGCTAAATCACAAACGGAATATGTGTTTATACATGGAGGAACAGTTATATTATGGAGATTTGTGAAGCAATCCTTGACAACATTAAATCATTCTAAAATTATTGCAATCTATATATCAGGTCGAGAATGTGTATGGTTGAGGAATATGACCCATAATATCCAAGCATCATGTTGGTTAACTTCAATAAAAGATAGTCCAACAATTTTATATAAAGACAATGGAACTTGTATTACACGATTCAAACGAAGCTATATTAAAGGATAAAGGACGAACCATATTTCTCCAAAATTGTTTCATACACATAAGTTTTAAAAAAATGGTTACATTGATATTTCATAAATTCGCTCGAGTGAAACTATTGCTGATTTCACAAAAGCACTACCAACATCTACCTTCAAGAAATTGGTTCACAAGGTTGGAATGCATCGACTCAAAGATCTTCAGTGATTTTCATTATGGGGTGTAGCTGTATTCTTTTTTCTTAGTTTAGGTTTTGTTCCACTTGGTTTTCCTAACAATATTTTAATGAGGTATAATTTATTTTTAATACTAAAAAATAACTATACTCTTTTTTCTCTGTTTGATTTTTTCCACTGAATTTTTATTAAACAAGATTTAACGAGAGAGGTATTTTGTAATGTGTCATTGAATGTGGAATATTGTAAATAGTAAGTTTATTATTGAATGACAATTATACCCTTATAGTCCTAGAATTTATTATCCAATCATCCTAGATTTTTACCTATAAATATAGGGCTTTTGTTCTTAACAAAACACACAAGTCTATTGACTTTTATTCCCTCTTCTCTTTTTCTCTTATTTCATAATAAATAATACATCTTTAATTATTTCACTTTCATAATCTTTATAAAAAGAAATATATCCTTGAAAGTATAAGAACAAACTAAAAGCAATAACACATTCCGAATATGTCATAATAAATCATGTCTTAAAAGATTAATAAAGCCTTGTATAATAGATAATAATATAATTAATAATATTTGGAAAATTTAATTGAGTGATGGAATGATATCTTACATATGTATAATGAGGTGTATTTGGCAATATGTTCCTGTTAAAATTTCACCACTACTTGGTTTATTATAAATGCTTGCTTAATATTTTGCCTTTGTACCTCTTCATTCAAGTAGTACCGGTTGACAAAAAAAAAAAAAAAATTGTGACACAATCTAAAAATGTCAAGTAACATACAATATTGCTTTGAATTTGTAATTAACTTCAACACTTAACTCCCAATAAATAAGGATCTTCATATAGGTAACTTAACTTCGATTTTCGTACAGGTAATTTAACTAATAGATCCCGATTACACTGACATGCACTTAGACAAGTTCTTGTACACTCGGACAAATAGTAACACCCTAGCCTTCTCAGACAAGTTCTTGTACACTTTGACAAGCTCTAGGCTCTCCGAAACCTCCAGTCTGAAGCTCAATATATTACTCTTTTTATAAAGGTTCCGGGATAAGTCCTTTGGCGTCTTGCCCATACATAAAGCACAAGCAATCCTTGGCCTCACAGGAGGCATCGTGATTCCGCAACTCGTTGATTTAGAATTTGTGAGTGACCTGGACTAACACGACCCGTCCTGAATCACTTTAATAGACTCGGCACGTGTCATGCGCCAATAGTAGATACCAGCTAAACCCCGAACCCACCACCAAGGCAACTTTGACTTGCTTGATTGAAAAATATTTTTAACAGAATTTTGACAGAGTTTTTCCTAAAATACAAACTAAAACCACTTGAACAATTATCAGTTTTCCTCAAATCAATACCTATAATATAAATTAGGGTACGCTAGTCCCTCAAAATACAAACGATTCAAATAAAATGCTGGCAAATCATTATTTACTTGCTTTACAACCAACAATCTTCAAATATACTAAAGATACCAAATATCTAATGAGCTCATAATGAACTTTTTTTATTTAAGCTACATGTATCTCAAAAGAGCACATATGTATAACCTGATAGAGGATGTCATACAATTTATGACACGTGGCTCAATTCGATGGTTCGACAGGCTAAAAAGCTACTCAATTCGTTTGTTTTCTATCTAATAAAGAAAAAAGTAAAAAAAATATATGAGCTTGAAGCTCAGTGAGTGGATAATTTGCAAATAGGTAAATTTTTCTCATTTATGCATATCTTCTGAAAATTCTTGCTCTATTAAAACTTTGAGAAATTCTAAAAACTAGTAGCACTTTTAAAACCAAGCATGAATGCGTCATAAACTTCTTTGTTCTTCATTTTAGATAAGCAACTGTAAGGTATAATGAATATAAATAATCTGATAATAGTAAATATAATTGAAAATATTCTTTCATAGCATTACTCTACAAACTGAATGAGCTAATTTCTGCAGTCTTAAATCTAAAAAGTTGTATAATACTGAAAATCACACCAAAAAGGTACCCAATGAATAACATTACTCATGTACAAAGTAATCTCAATGTACAAGGCAAAGCCATTCACATCTGATAATCTGCTAATCTGGTCATACGTATGCAGAGGTGTCTCAAAGGCTAATCACCCTAATACACAGCCCAAAGCCTATGTGTGTACAAGAGTGGGTCCTAAAGACCTTTGATAATTTGATCATATACTATGAAAACACATTCACAATAGTGCAGAGCTGGTAAAAACCATGATTAATCATTAACTGTGGAAATACAGTCACACTAGTGCAGACTAGGGTAAAATCACGTGTGTACTTTCTGATGCTTTTAAAAATAACTTTAATTATGCTGAAATATTTAATATTCATATAACTTGCTAATCAAATAATTTAACTGAACTGAATTTAACTTTAAAAGAAATTATAAAATCCACTTTATTCTAAAATTCATGCTGTCAAATCAACTAAATGAAATAATAAATTTTCTAATATAATATAAATTTAATAAATACTAATTTCTGAAAAATAAGTTTGTATCCACCCACCAAGTCATAGTCGATCATGATTTCAATCTTCTCGTCACTACTTCAACTTCAAGATATTACGCACTTGCTCTAGTAAATCATATCCTCTTACAAAGGTGCCTTGATTATTTTCCTACCATTTGAAATATTAATTTACCAATGGGAACTTCTACACTTTATTTTAAACCTCATAATCCCAATTAAGGTCACTGACAACATATACTCCTTTATATAAATTATTTTAACACCAACTCCAAATATTCAACACTTTGGTTCCAATACTAAAAATCCATGAAAATTAGATGATTGACAAAACTAGCACTTTAATTCCAGAATATTGAAAACTAGGACCAATGTCTATATATTGAAATCTATCACCGAAAACATTGACAAAACTAGCGCTTTCTGGACAAGATTTAAAAAACAGCACTTGTGTAGGGTTTGTCCAAAAATTGCTTATAATTATTACTTAAAAATGGAGAAATCAATCCCAATTCCTTAATTTAAGTGATTAACATCATATAATCCCAAGAAAATCAAAGAATATGTATCCATTTTAAAAACTCATTTTCAAAATCCCCCCCCCCCCTTTTTGCCAACACCAATCATTTAATATATATTTCTTTAACATATTCATGTTTAATACCTAAATAAGTGTCAATAACCTCTAATTCTAGCTAACTTCAAATATAACCAAATTTTCCATAAACCCTAAAAGAAAATGTAGCCCCCGTTTGGCCCCCATTATTTGGGTTTATAATGGGGGAATAATATTTTTTTGAAAAATGAATGGTTGTAAAAGAATGAAAAGTTTTCGATTTGTGTGTAATATTATTTTATTGAAGATTGTGTGGTTGAAAATAGGAGAAAATTTAAATTAAATTGAAGAGTTTTAAAGGGGGCCAAACGAGGGCTTAATTCAGTATTCTTACACTTACCTCTCTAAATCAAATGAAAAATTGAAGAAATGGAGCACCCAAGAATTGAAAGCCTACTTCTTCTTTTTCTTTTCTTCTTCTTTTTCTGCTTCTCTTCTTTCCTTATAGGACCCCAGGGAGTTAAATAGTATCTCTTCTAACTTTTCTAGCCCCCGTCTATGGTTTTTGGGAAGTATAAGGAGTGGAAGACATTAAAAGGTTATCAACTCCTCTGCTGGCTTGACGTTAAAGCATCCACGACCTAACAATCTGTCTTTAGGAACTCAAATGAAATTGGGTTGGAGCCGATCCATATGAATTCAGGACCAATTGAAAGAAGGAATGGAATGGAAGCCTAAGCCCCCGTTTGACCCCCATTTTTTGAGAATCAAAAAGGGTGGAAGAGTATTTTTTTTTTAAAAAAAATAGGTGGTTGAAAAAGAAAGAAAATTTTTCGATTTATGTGTAATATTATTTTTTGGAAGATAGTGTGATTGAAAATAAGAGAGAGAGAGAGATAGAGAAATAGAATATAATGTAATATAATTTAATAGGGGCCAAATGGGGGCTATGTCCTGCTTTGAAGAGATTTTCACTCAATGCCACACAAATAGGCCTTGGGTAACAAGATCTCTCACTGTGTGGTCAGGGATGATGAGGTCAATATTATCAGGGATCCTAAACACCTCTCTACATTTAATGATTTTTTCTAAATACATATTAGATGGATCATCAAAAACCTTCCATTTAACTGAAGTATCTATGGGAGAGGAGATAATCATAATATATTCTCTCCCGACCAGATAGCCCTACTCATTTCATGAAAATGGACAACAATAGGCTCCCTCATCTCCAAAATTCCTACCGTAACTCTAGACACCATTTTTCGAGTTAAAAATAAAAATGGAGAAAACAAAGAATGAGAAGTTACCTAAGGTCTGAAATTTTGAGAGTAAGTAATTTCGCCTAAATTTGTCAAATGTCATCGAAATCTTTGATTATTAGCCATCGGGAAGCAAACTTTTAGCATGTGAGTACTTTTGAATTTTGTAAAATGGAAAGCTCAACCTTATATAGGTAGAGTTCAAACGCCCCAACCCTTGCATTTTAATAGATTACATCTAGATCATTCAAATTTTCACGCTATAAAAATCATTCAGTTCAAAAGTCAAATGTAATAAACGGGTCGAATGAAATGGTGTACATTGCATTCATACCATGAGCCTCATCTCTACTACTTTTTGTTGAAGTTGCACTCTGAGAGCTTCGTTCTTCAGCAAGGACCTTGCCTCTACAACTTCAACTTTTCTTTAAGTTTCACTCCATAGCTTCGTCTTTCGACAAAGACCTTGCCTTTGCAACTGCAACTTTTCTCAAAGTTGCACTTCCAGAGCTTTATCTTTTAGGAAGGAGGCGTTTGCCACTACAACATTTCTAAAAGCTTCACTACTAAAGATTCGTCCATCAATAAAGACCTCACCTCTGCCACTTCAACTTTTATCAAAATTGCATTCCTAAAGTTCCATCTTCCATTAAGAACTTCACATCTACCACCTCAACTTTTCTCAAAGTTGCACTCCCAAAGCTTCGTCCTTCAACAAGGACCTCGCCTTTGCCACCTCAACTTTTCTCAAAGTTGTAATTCTAGAGCTTCTTCCTCCAGGAGGAACTTCACTCTCTACTCCCTGAACTTTTCTTGAAGTTGCACTCTAATAGCTTCATCCATTAGCAAGGTCCTTGCCTCTGCTACCTCAACTTTTCTCAAGGTTCCAATCCCAGATATTCATCTTTCGACAAAGACCTTGATTCTGCCACAACAACTTTTCTCTAGGTTGCACTCCCAGAGATTCATCCTTCCACAAGGACCTCATCTCTATCACTTCAACTTTTCTCAAATTTGCACTCTTAGAGCTTCGTCCTTCAGCAAGGACCTTACCTTTGCTATTTTAACTTTCCTCAAAGTTAGATTCTTAGAGCTTAGTGCTTCGTCAATGACCTCATCTCAGTTACTTCAAATTTTTTCAAAGTTGTACTCCTAGAGCTTCATCTTTCAGCCAGGATTTCGCCTCTTCTACTTCAACTTTTCTTAAAGTTGCACTCCTAGAACTTCGTCCTTCAATAGGGACCTCGCCTTTGCCACTTCAACTTTCCTCAAAGTTGCACTACTAGAGCTTCTTCGTTCAACGTGTACCTCACCTCTACCACGTCAACTTTTTCCAAAGTTGCACTCTCAGAGCTTCATTCTTAAACATAAACCTTGCCCCTACCACTTCAACTCTTCTCAAAGTCATATTTATAGAGCTTCATCATTCAATAAAGATCTTGCCTCTATGACTCCGACTTTTCTTAAAATTACACTCTCGGAGTTTCGTCGTTTACCAAAGACCTCACCTCTATCACCTCAACTTTTCTTAAAAGTTGTACTAGTAGAGCTTCGTCCTTTAGCAAGGAACTTATCTCTGCCATCTAAACTTTTCTCAAAGTTGCACTTCCAAAGCTTCGTCCTTCAGTAAGGACCTTGCCTCTACCCTTACAACTTTACTCAAAGTTGTACTCTAGAGCTTCGTTGTTCATTAAGTACCTCATTGCTACGACCCCAACTTTTCTTAAAGTTTTACTCCTAGAGCTTCATCCATCAGCAAGGACCTTGCCTCTACCCCTTCAACTTTTTGCAAAGTTATACTCCCAGAACTTTGTCTTTCAACAAGGACCTTGCCTCTTCTACCTCAACTTTTCTCAAGATTCCACTCCCAGAGCTTCGTCTTCCTACAAGGACCTTGCCTTTACCACAGCAACTTTTCTCAAGGTTGCACTCCTAGAGATTCATCGTTCCACAAGGACCTCATTCTGCCACTTCAACTTTTCTCAAGCTTTCACTCTTAGAGCTTTGTCCTTCGGCTATGACCTTACCTTTGCTACTTTAACTTTCCTCAAAGTTATACTCCCAGAGCTTTGCTCTTCAGGAATGAACTCGTCTCTGTTACTTCAACTTTTTTCAAAGTTGCACTCTTAGAGCTTTATCTTTTAGCCATCACTTCCCCTCTACCACTTCAACTTTTCTTAAAGTTGCTCTCCTAGAACTTCGTCCTTCAATAAGGACTTGACTTGCCAATTCAACTTTTTTTTTTTTTAATGTGCACTCCAAGCTTCATCCTTTAGAAAGGACTTTACCTCTGCCACCTCATTTTTTTCTCAAAGTTGCACTCCCTGAGTTTTGTCCTTCAGCAAGGACCTCGCCTTTGCCACTTCAACTTTCCTCACAGTTGCACTACTAGAGCTTCTTTCTTCAACATGTACCTCATCTCTACCATGTCAACTTTTTCCAAAGTTGCACTCCAGAGCTTCATTCTTCAACACAAACCTTGCCCCTTCCGCTTCAACTTTTCTCAAAGTTGTATTCATAGAGCTTCATCATTCAATAAAGGCCTTGCCTCGATAACTCCAACTTTTCTTAAAATTGCACTATTGGAGCTTCGTCCTTTAGCAAGGACCTCCCCTCTATCACCTCAACTTTTCTTAAAGTTGTACTGGAAAAGCTTCGTCCTTCAGGAAGGACCTTATCTCTGCCACCTAAACTTTTTCACTTACAAAGCTTCGTCCTTCAGCAAGGACCTTGCCTCTGACATTTCAACTTTACTCAAAGTTATACTCTAGAGCTTCGTTGTTTATTAAGGATCTCATTACTTGGACTTCAACTTTTCTTGAAGTTTCACTCCTAGAGCTTCATCCATCAGCAAGGACCTTGCCTCTGCCCCTTCAACTTTTCACAAAGTTGCACTCCAAGAGCTTCGTCCTTCCACAAGAACCTTGCCTCCGTCTTCTCAACTTTTCTCAGGGTTTTATAAGAGTGCAAAATATCATAATTTTTCCCTCTTAATTATTGCATTCGTGTTACTATTTGATGCCAAAATGCACTCATTATACTTGTGCTTTGATTCAAGTAGCATCTTGGTAGAAAAGTTGAAATTTAGAAGAAAAGAGCAAAAAAGGACCAAAATGGAAGAAAGTGAAAGTTTAGGAATCAAGTTGCAAATAATTCATAATGAGACGGGCGATGGAATGATGATTCAAGAAATTTAGGAGTCAATTGGGTGTAATTTGAAGTCAAAAGAAGTGAAATATGAC
Source organism: Olea europaea var. sylvestris (assembly GCF_002742605.1). NCBI lineage: Eukaryota > Viridiplantae > Streptophyta > Magnoliopsida > Lamiales > Oleaceae > Olea > Olea europaea. Next base: position 19,522,938 of record NC_036253.1, on the reverse strand, counting down.
CAAAACATTTTCACAAATCAATTCCCAATTGAAAAAGTTACACATCGATTTTTAGCCTTATATTGGGACCTATTTTTCACATGGAAAATGATCGATCTAGAAGATGATGTCTGAATCAAAATTGTATGCCTTTGAGTTATCTTTTCAGCGCAACTTGAATAACCTTAATTGGACATCGAGAGAGAAAATTATGGCCAAAATACTAAAAGCTATCCGACGGAGGAAATGGTGACAACCATGCGATCGCATGGTTATAAAGCCATGCGGTCGCATGGTTGACTTCCGAGAAATTCTGGGGCCATTTTGATTGAACCATGCGGTCGAATAAATTATAAACATGCGGCCGCATGGATATTTTTCAAGGGCGAAATCTCAGATTTCTATTTTGATGCGGACACTTATGGAAACTTGTTTGACACATATTTTTAAACCCTAATCTCTACCCAGAACGCCATTCTTCTTCCTCTCCACATCAATTTTCTCTCATCTTGGGTGAAGAAACTCCATGGAAGGCTAGAAATCTTTGGTGAAGCAAGGGATAAACTCATCGGATTTGGTGATTTCATATATTCAATTCATGTAATTTAGTGCTTTATTTTCAAATAATTCTAGTTTAGACTTTATTTTCATGATTTTATTTATGAAGTTGGTTTCACCTTTACAAGATTTCTCATAGATTTAATCATGTTTTTTCTATTGTGGAATTAAACTAAATGTTGAATTTCAATTTCATACAATGTTGTTGGTGGATTATTGACTGTTTTATGCTTTACATATAGGGTCGATTCATAATCTTAGTCCAATAAACAAGTGTGGAAATATAGTATAGAAAGTCTAGAGTATAGAATTACAATTGAAAATTAATTGATCCTTATTGTTTAATCCTCCGACTAGAGAGTTGGGATGAAAACCTCTAGTTAAGTAAAATGCATGAATGATTGATCCAATCCGAAAGAGTGAATTCTAGTGCTTTACTATTTTACACATTGATATTTAAACCTCATTTCAATTTGGTAAACTACGTTTCACAATCAAACGAAAACCCTAGCTTTTGATCCTTTGAACTATTTCCCCATCTCCTTGTGGATACGACACCCCAAGGCTAACTACAACTACTGCATTATTCTTTGGGCGTAATCAAATTTTGACGCTGTTGCCGGGGAGATGGTATGAATACTTGAAGGATTTCCGAGCAAAATGGTGAATTCGTTCCTCTTTTATCTTTTTAGCTTATTGTTTATTTTTAGTTGTATTTTGTTATTTATCACATTTTTGCATTTTTGTGCTTTATGAATGGGTATCGAAACGAGCGAGGGCGATTTATTGCAAGACCTCAACTAGAATTTGAATCACTTTCTAATCCTCTTTTTGATACAAAATCTGTTGGCACACACATTACAACACATAACACCATGACTGATAGTGAACATGAAGAGGCACCAACTAGGAATTTGCACGATTATCTCCATCCTACACGCATATTTACACCGTCATGCGTCATATTTCAACCTAATATGCCACGTATGGGCTTTAAACTGGGAATGATCCAACTTCTTCCCACCTTTCATGGTCTTGAAAATGAAAATCCATACGTGTATATTAGGGAATTTGAAGAGATTGTTGTGACTTTTCACAATCAACGTGGTACAATAGATGCAGTGAGGCTTAAAATTTTCCTATTATCTCTTAAAGAAAGAGCAAAAAGCTTGCTATATTCATTAAGACCACGCTCGATTGGGACTTGGGCTGAAATGAGTCAAGCATTATTTGGCAAGTACTTTCCCCACCATAAAACAACCGCATTGAAAAAGCCAATATCTTCTTTTACTTAAAAGGAGAGTGAAACTTTATATCAAGTGTGAGAAAGGTACAAAGAATTGCAAGCCCTCTACCCCCACCATGGTTTTGAAAGTTGGCGCATTGCGAGTTATTTCTATAAGGGATTATTACCTAAGGAGCATCAATTTGTTGAAATGATGTGTAATGGGGAATTATTATAAAAAGATCCGAATGAGTCTATAGACTACCTAGATGACTTAGCTGAAAAAGCCCATACCTGGACTGGACCTAGTGCCACTGAGAGTACTAATAGGTCACAACCCATCGAAAACCCGAATAGCACTAGTATTTATCATCTTAGAGAGGAGGATGATCTTAGAGCCAAGGTAGATGCACATACTAAAGAACTCAAAATCTTACGTGCTAGGGACTCAAAGCCTACATAGAATGCATCCCATGTTGAATCTTTATGACCGTACTTTGTTTGTGGTGGAACTGATCATCCAACTCAAGAATGCGCTACCCACACTGAGATGAGGGGAGTTAATGAGGAACACTGCAATACCTTGGCACATATCAAAAGCCTTATTCTCCTTTTCTGAAACATACAATTCGGGGTGGCGGAATCACCCTAATCTCAGCTGGAAATGAAAGGCCAGCCAAACAAAACTTACACTGTACCTCCATATTAGTCCATGTCCTCTAGAAACTCTTTAGAAGACACTATACATGCATTTATAGAGGCAAAAAGTAAGACTAACCAAAAGTTTGAGACTATGATCACCCAAATTGTTGAAGAAAACAAGGAAATAAAATCTCATATGTCCAAACTAACTAATGCCTTAGCTGTAAGAGAGTGTGAAAAATTCTCAGCACAAGCTCAACCGAACCCTAGGGGGCAACACATGGTACAAACTTTAGGATCAGAAGAGACCAACTTGAAGGAAGTGAATCCCATAACCACTAGATATGGAAAGGTCATAAAACCAACCCCCAAACTTAGGGAAAGTGAGAAGGATCCCAGTAGCATAGAAGAGAGCACCCCTAGTGAGGAGGCAGTGAAAAATCCATCTAGAGTGCCCTTTCCTCAAGCCCTCAAGTCGACCTCGAAATCTTCTAGTCAACACAGTGAAATCCTAGAGCATCTCAAGAAAGTAAAAGTCCATCTACCTCTCTTACACACGATTTCCCAGGTCCCTACATATGCTGAAGTCCTTAAGGACTTGTGTACTATAAAACGGAAGCACCATGTCAAGAAAACCGCCTTCTTGATTGAACATGTGAGTGCTGTAATTGAACAAAAAGTCCCGCCAAAGTATAAGGACCCCGGTTGTCCTACTATTTCTTGTATCATAGAGAACCATGAGATTGCACAAGCTCTCCTCGACTTAGGGACTAGTGCCAACATGTCTAGATGAGATCAAACCTACTACAATGGTCCTACAATTGGCTGATCGGTCCACTATTAGGCCTAGAGGGGTAGTTGAGGATGTGTTAGTACAAATTGACAAATTTTGTTACCCTGTGGACTTTTTAGTTTTGGATGTGAAAGTTAACTCCAAGATTCCCAATATACTTGGTAGACCTTTCTCGCTATAGCTAACGCTCTTATCAATTGCAGGAATGGTTTGATGAAGCTATCTTTTGGGAACATGACCTTAGATTCAACATCTTTTACATCATGAAACAGCCTGAGGAAGATGATGGGTGTCATCAAATATACATGATTGATACACTCGTTGAGGAGGAAGCACATGCACTTATTGACCCCGACCTTTTAAATTCTTTCTTTTTAAATTCTAAAATTCCCACAAGGGATGATAATGGAGAATATGCTGATATTGATGTTGCTTTTAATGATTTTCAGGATTATGGGACACCGGTGACTATTTCCAATAAGTTGGTGCAATAGGCCAAAGGTTGACAACACCCTGGCTCGATGCGGGCTGAAGAAGGCGATATTGGGTCGAGCCAATGACAATAAACAAAGGCCCTACTTGGGAGGTAATCCAAGGGGAGTTCGTTCACTTCTCTTTTTTTCTTTTTCTTTTTCATTTATGCATTCTCTCTAGGTTTAGTCCATGTATTATTCGTTGCATTCATTTTATTTTCATTTTCTGCATCACCATTTCCATTGAAAACTTTCAAACTTCTTATACTTCAGCTCATGTGATTCACTTCGGCACTCAGGTGACATCTTTCCTTACCTTTATTTGGCAGACATGTTTTTGCATTGAGGACAATACAATGTTTAGTTGGGGGGAGAGTTTAACTTAAATTTTGTTGTGAGTTGCATGATTTACATAGAATTTCGGTCTAAATTTTTTCTAAGTCCCTAATTCACTACATGTTCTTGGATGAATCGAATGATAATATATGCCACTAGGAATTAATGTTGTTTATGAATGTTTAGATGTTGAGACATTTGTTGAATCTTTTTGTGCACACAAGCCTTGTGGTAAGATAGTGGTTTAACACATGTAGCTAGAGTAATTTCTTGCTGAAGTTTTCTTGTGAGAATTAGTGAGGATCGAGAGTCACCATAAACTAAAAAAAGCCTTTCATGCCTTCTTTTTCAATAATTATAACCCCTAGAAGCCATGTTGAGCCATACACACATATATAGTCTTTTCTTCAGACACCCATGTTATACATACTTCTCTCTATACTGGAAAGTAGCCTAAACACATATTTTTCCACATTTTTAGTTCCAAGTGTATAGTAGGTGTTAATTGTTTATTTGTGAAGAATAGAAGCAAGAGAATGACAAGAGTTAGTATGTGTTCAAGCAAGGCAAATATAAAAAAAAAAGAAGGGGAAAAGAAGAAAATATTGATTGATTTTGGGAATTGAAATATGGAAGAATGAATTCATTAAAAAGTGTAAACTATTGAAATGAGTGATAATATACTTAGTTATGCACTTGGAAGTGTCTAGATCTTTATATCCCTCTTTTCATATAATCTAACCTGCGCCGCATTACAAACCTTTTACATTGACTGTTTTGATCCTATTTATGATTGTGGTAAGAAAGTAATGAATTCTCATTTGACAGTATGCCTATCATAAGATCAATGTTCGCTTGTTGTTCACTCATAAACATTTAAGCCTCCGAATTCTGAGTGTATCCCTTTCTCAGCTACATAGAGAGAAAATCATACTAAACACTTTAATACCCATGAGTTGTGGAGTTGAACTGTCAGCTCGAGACATACTTGATGTTGCATGTGTTAGGGTTGATTCAGGTAGCATCTTGGTAGAAAAGTTGAAATTTAGAATAAAAGAGTGAAAAAGGACCAAAAATGGAAAAAAGTGAAAGTTCAGGGATCAAGTTGCAAATAATCCATAATGAGATGGGCGATGGAATGATGATTCAAGAAATATAGGAGTCAATTGGGTGTAATTTGAAGTCAAAATAAGTGAAATATGACCAAAACATCTTCACAAAACAATTCCCAATTGAAAAAGTTACACATCGATTTTCAGTCTTATATTGGGACCTATTTTTACATGGAAACGATTGATTTGGAAGATGATATCTGAATCAAAATTGTATCCCTTTGAGTATCTTTCCAATGCAACTTGAATCACCTCAATCAGACAATGGGAGAGAAAGTTATGGCCAAAATACTAAAAGCTGTCCGACGGAGAAAATGGTAACAACCATGCGGTCGCATTCTATTTTGACACGGACACTTATGGAAACTTGTTTGGCACATGTTTTTAAGCCCTAATTTTGACCCAAAACACCATTCTTCTTCCTCTCCACATTAATTTTCTCTCATCTTGGGTGAAGAAACTCCATGGAAGGATTAGAAATCTTTGGTGAAGCAAGGGGATAAACTCATCGGATTTGGTGATTTCATATCTTTCATTTATATAATTTAGCGCTTTATTGTCAAATAATTCTAGTTTAGACTTTCTTTCCATGATTTTATTTATGAAGTTGGTTTAACCTTTACAAGATTTCTCATAGATTTAATCATATTTCTTCTATTGTGTAATTAAACTAAGTGTTGAATTTCAATCTCATACAATGCTGTTGGTGAATTATTTACTGCTTTATGCTTTACGTATAGGGTCGATTCATAATCTTAGTCCAATAAACACGTGTGGAAATATAGTATAGAAATTCTAGAGTATAGAATTACAATTGAAAATTAATTTATCCTTATTGTTAAATCCTCCAACTAGAGAGATGGGATGAGAACCTATAGTTGAGTAAAATGCATAAATGATTGATGTGATCGATCCAATCCGAAAGAGTGAATTCCAGCGCTTCACTATTTCACACATTGATATTTAAACCTCATTTCAATTTGGTAAACTACGTTTTCACGATCACAACGAAAACCCTAGCTTTTGATCCTTTGAACTATTTCCCCATCTCCTTGTGGATATGACACCCCAAGGCTATACTACAACTATCGCATTATTCTTTGGGCTTAATCAAGGTTCTACTCCCATAGCTTCGTCTTTCTGCAAAGACCTTGTTTCTGCCACAACAACTTTTCTCAAGGTTGCATGCCCAAAGATTCGTCCTTCCACAAGGACCTAATCTCTGCCACTTCAAGTTTTCTCAAATTTGCACTCTTAGAGTTTCATCCTTCAACAAGGACTTTACCTTTGCTAATTTAACTTTCCTCAAAGTTTGAGCTTTGTCCATCAGCAATGACTTAGTCTCTGTTACTTCAACTTTTTTCGAAGTTGCACTCCTAAAGCTTTATCTTTCAGCCAGGACTTCGCCTCTACTACTTCAACTTTTCTTAAAGTTGCACTCCTAGAACTTCGTCCTTCAATAAGGACCTTGACTTGCTAATTCAACTTTTTTTTTTAAAAAAATATGCACTCCATAGCTTCATCCTTTAGAAAGGGCCTTACCTTTGCTACCTCATTTTTTCTCAAAGTTGCACTCTTAGAGTTTTGTCTTTCAGCAAGGACCTCGCCTTTGCCACTTCAACTTTCCTCAAAGTTGCACTACTAGAGCTTCTCTCTTCAACATGTACCTTGTCTCTACCATGTCAACTTTTTCCAAAGTTGCACTTCAAAGTTTCATTCTTCAACACAAACCTTGTCCCTGCTACTTCAACTTTTCTAAAAGTTGTATTCATAGAGCTTCATCATTCAATAAAGACCTCGCCTCTGTAGCTCCGACTTTTCTTAAAATTGCACTCTCAGAGGTTTACCCTTTAGCAAGGACCTCGGCTCTATCACCTCAACTTTTCTTAAAGTTATACTGGCAGAGGTTCATCCTTTAGCAAGGACCTTATCTTTGCCACCTAAAATTTTCTCAAAGTTGCACTTCCAAAGCTTCGTCCTTCAGCAAGGACCTTGCCTCTGCCATTTCAAGTTTACTCAAAGTTGTACTCTAAAGCTTCGTTGTTCATTAAGGACCTCATTGCTGCGACTCCAACTTTTCTTAAAGATTCACTCCTAGAGCTTCATCCATCAGCAAGGACCTTGCCTCTGCCCTTTCAACTTTTTACAAAGTTGTACTCCCAGAGCTTCGTCCTTCCACAAGGACGTTGCCTTTGCCACCTCAACTTTTCTCAAAGTTGAACTTTTAGAGCTTCGTCTAAAGCAAGGACACTATCTCTATGTTTCAACCATTTTCACAGGTTCTTATACCCATAGTATAGATGTTTACATTCTCATTGGTACCTCAAGAAAATCCACACATTTTATCCATATCCATTGCCAAGACTTGGGATACTAACGCAATTGTAGCACGCTTAGCAAGCTCCTCCTAAGAAAAAGTCCATGTATTATATAAATATCCATAGATGGACTCGAGGGACAATTATTACGCTTCTCCTAGTGAAGCTCTAGGTCGTTTTCCCTGTAGCAGATGCCAAGGCCCATACTTGACATCATTCAACATGTCACTACGCCAAATAGAAGTAGAATTGATCAAAATCATGAGACTTCAAAGTGACTAGGTGACTCCATCCAAGCAAAATGACGAGGTGATGAGGGTGCAACGATGTTTGTTGTTATAAGCCATGACACTTCGTCCCAACGTGCTAGGAGACTTTTATGCAAAGATCTATCCAAGATAAAATCTTTATGACTGATTGATCAGACCTCTACATAGTAAACTCCAAAGTGTCAAGTCAAATTTACCTTGCAGAAAGCGTTAAATGCCCGCCCACTTATGGAGTGATTGATCAATATCTAGGAAGAGACACTTTGGCTTGCAGATGAGGCCGTTTGTATCACATCCAATGGTCTTTCCCTCACCTCTTCCTCTATAAATACCCATGTCTTGTGTGATTAAAAGGTAATGCAATTTTACACATAAAATTGTTATTATCTCTTTACCATATTATTGTGATATCTCAATTCCCGTGGTTCTTGCTATCGGAGTTACTTGCTTCTGTTCATAGTTTGACTGGCTTGACCATCGTAAGTGCTCGTGGCCACTATCGCCACCACCGAGAAAGGTCATGAATGACTTACGATGTATTCCAAGTGTGCATGGAGGAGCATACGTATGGCTGCTTACTATTGGTCACATGTGGGTTTTTATTTTATATTTTTGGGGGGTCAATAATTTCTATTATTTTGGCTTCTACAATTTCCGTTATTTGTTTAAGCTATATACCTAATGGTGTGAACACGGGAAGATTCCCTGGTTAAAATTTGGAAATTCCTTCATTTCCCTTTAAACAAGTTTGAACTTTAATGTTGGGGTGAACATGGGAAGATTCACTGTTGAAATTTAGAAATTCCTTCATTTCACTTTAAACAAGTTTGGACTTTAATGGCGCAAAGGGTGGAGGATCATTCTTTAATAGTTGTGTATTTTATTATTATTATTATTATTTATTTTTTTAAACAAGCAATAAAATATTAGGTAGTGTAAATTTAATGTACAACAACTCATAAATAAGAATTACAATATGTATTTTACCAAGTGTTGTGTTTCCATTAATATGGAGAGTAGTTGACTTCCAAATAAGACTTCTAGCTGGCTAGGTAATTGATGAAGCAAAAAATTGCAAAGTACAAATAAAAATTTTACTTAATGATTGTAGAAATACTTAAACACTTTGAACCAAATGATCGTTAAATCTATGAAAAATAAAAAAAAAAATTAACACGATTCGAAAGGTGTCTTAAGAGAAATTCAACAATTTATTAACCGCAACCCCACTTCTTGGCTATTACTGAAACCCACAAGAAAAACCTGATAATGCATAAATATGTAAATGGCCTTACTAATAGTAATTAAACCTAGGGATGGCAAAAGACCCCGTCAACCTCGATATCCGCGAGCCTCGTTCTGAACAGGACGGAGATTATCTACTTAATTAAGTATTCGAGTTAATTTCGCTCCATGGTGGGCACGGTAACCTGCCCCATTTAATTTCATTTTCTTTAAGAATTCAATATTTTAAATGAAAAATTCCACGAAATTTCATTAATTCTAATAGAAGATGGCAACTAAGATTAGTTAATAAATATAATAAATAATAAAAACATTAGCTTACCAAATATTTAAATAATATAACTTTTATAAATAAATTAATTAATTATAAAATTTAATAACTATATTATTGTCCCATGCAACAAAATGAAAAAAAAAAAAGAAAAAAGAAAAAAAAAGAGGTACTAGACGGGGACAAGGGCCTCGCCCTGCCCTGCCCTGCCAGGGTGGGAAGTTACCCTGATGGTTGGGGGGCTCCCGAATGCGCCCTATTGCCATCCCTAATTAAATCAAAGAATTAAAATAGAAAAATTCCAAAATGAACTCAACAAGTCTCTTAGCCGCTTGCACCATGTCTTCACACTATGGTGTATGCATTCACCATATCCGTGTGTGCCAGAACCAATGCTAGAGAAAAGTTCTCTTTTTCCCTCTCGTGACCACTTAATTATACCAAGTTCTTTCAGCACGTGTACGATGCTAAAATTACTTTGGAACCTGAGCTTGTATGCATTAGTATTGGCTTTTTTGTATAACTTTTTAACGATAGTTTGAGGCCTAATTCGAGCTCAGAGCTGAATAAAGCTATGGGGCATTCAGTCAGTAATTCTACTAGTAACTCGATGTTTAATTTGAAGGATCAATTCATAAAAATTAATAAAAAATTATTTGGTATTATATATAAAATATTCATAGTAACCCCTATCAAAAAATAATCTTCCATTTTAATCTCTACTTAAAAACAAAGGATATGAAAGATTTTCAAGATGAAATTAAATGAATCATTTTAAAAACAACCCGTCCCATTGGATTTTTTTATCACCTGACTCTACCCCAAACCTGATTGTGGTGGGACTGCATACGAGATTGGAATAGGTCGGCAAGGGGCATGTCTCTTATGCCTTTTACCGTCCCATTTATTATTATAAGTTATTTTATTCTTTACTTTTATTTTTTTATGTCCTTAGTAAAAATTATTACCTATTTTTTCAACTAGTTAAAAAAAACAACTCATGTTTCCTTTTAAAAAAAAATGATAATTCTTTTCTTTTTATTTGATAAAAAACTTAAATTTGAATAAATTTAAAAAGGGATGGGAAGCAGGATGGGATCATGTTTCTCGTACCCACTTCAGGGAAATGACTATTGGCAGCTCATTTAGTTGATTAGAAACGTAATCATTGCCGACCTTGCAGGCATCGAGTTTAATAATCTTTTTTCCATCCCTAAAAGAAATAGAGGTGAGAAAGTAATTAAAAACATTAAAATAACCTAGGAAACGTTGAGATGTGTCTTGTTATAAATAATATTTAAAAACATTAAAATAATTTGAACTAGCCTATGAAATCGAACCTTGAGAACTAGCATAAAATGTTTGGAAAATTAGAGTTTATGTTAGGATTTCTAAAACTTTGGATGTGATTTGTTACCGTAATTTTTTTTTTAATTATGATTCGCATTTTCGAAACTATAAGTTTTTTTTTTTTTTCTTTTTTCATATGATTTAGAAATAATTTTAGTTTAGTTTAGATATAGGGTAAGAACATGTGTTGTGAACTTGTTAAACCATGGAATAATAATGATGAACCTAATTTATTCTTTATGATTATTTTCAATGAGCTGGTCATAATTTGTATTGCTAAATTGGTAATTTTTTATTTTTTATTTTTTTGCTGAAAAGTGAAAACTGTAAAATTTATAAGTTAATAAAATTAATATTTTAATTAAAAAATTTTAAAAACGATTCGATTTGGTTTTGTGCAGTTTTTGAAAATCGAAACTTAAACCAAACCATTTTGAAATAGTTTGGTTCGATTTGAGGGGAAAAAACGCGGGTCTATGTGGACCCAAACCAATGGTTTCAAATCAACTGTTTTGGTTCGATTTGCGATTTTACGATTTTTTTTGTACAGCTCTAAAGGTGATGAATCAAATCGAATCGAAAAGAATACATGAAAAGAAAGTTAACGATTGATTGTGTAAATAAAAAGAGATAAGTGTTAGAATTCTCAATCAACAACTTAAAATATCTAGAAAAGAAACCAAAATATTAGCCCTCATTCTCTTTCTCATTCTTATTTTTAACCACATAATCTTTCATAAAATAATATTACACGCAAATCGAAAACATTTCAATCTTTTTCAATCACACATTTTTCATAAAAACACTATCCCAACAATTAAAATTTGGAAAAAATTGGGGCAAAACAAGGGCTTAATCAACCATACCATGCCCCCGTTTGACCTCCATTACATGAAAATGGAAATGGAGGGAATAGTATTTTTTAGAAAAATTAGTGGTTGAAAAAGAAGGAAATTTTTTTGATTTACATGTAATATTATTTTATAGAAGATTGTGTAGTTGAAAATAGGAGAGAGAAAAATGAAATGTAATGTAATTGAATTTAATAGGGATCAAATGGGGGCCATATGTACATCATAGAGAACATTAAGTTTAACATTCTTTCATGTGGCAACTTTCTACCTCATTAATTTCAAACACATCATTGCAGGTTAGATTTCTTTCACATGGGCAGAATGTCAACAGAAATGTACATCTAACTTTATTCAAATTTAATTTCACTCCTAGGTACTAGTATTGTACAAGAATTTTTTTGTGTGAATTGAAAAAATCAATCTCTCTGCTGACCGACTTTTATATTGTAGGAAGGAATTTATATATTTCAGAGTCTCAAACTGCTGCCAATGATCCAGTGATTAATATTTCGAAATTTTAGTACAAGTTTTAATTTCTTATATCCAACATATTGACATTGATAAATATGTGAAAATATTGAATGTAATTTTAATACTACAATTTGCAAGCATTTAATATTGTAACTTAGTATGAATATGCCATCATGTTCTTGACAATTTACTAAAAGTATTAATTTATAATTTTACACATTTTGCAAGCATATAATTAAGTCCCTATTTGGTGGGAATTAAAGTTTGAATTTTAGTAAATTTTGATAAAAAAAAATTTGAAATGTGATTAAAAAGTTGTGAAACACGTAAAAGATATTATTAATATTGATTATTTGATTTAAATTAAAATCTGATTTAAATTATTACCAAAAAGTGGGCTATATTGTAACTCGCAAGTATTTCTAAATAAAATAGTAGGTGTAATGAATATTAAATCTAATTATAATACAACAACTTGCCATCTCATAATGGCGTGTTAGAAAATGAAAATTTTAATACGCCAACTTGCCATATTGGTAAGCAACTTGTCAAGTGCTGTGAGAGAAAATGAAAATTAAGCCCTCGTTTAGCCCCTATTACTTGGATTTATATTGGGGGAATAGTGTTTTTTAGAAAATTGTGTGGCTGAAAAGTTTTAGATTTGAGTGTAATATTATTTGATTGAAGATTATGTGGTTGAAAATAAGATAGGAAAAAGATTAAATTAAATTGAAGAGTTTTACAGGGGCAAACGGGGGGCTTGAAAGGAGCGTTTCAAAAAGTTGGCAGACAAGTGACTAATCCAAATAATTGGGGAATAGTATTTTTTATTTTTTAAGATTGTGTGGTTGAAAAGTTTTCGATTTGAGTGTAATATTATTTGATTGAAGATTGTGTGGTTAAAAATAATAGAGAGGAAAAATTAAATCAAATTAAAGAGTTTTAAGGGGGCAAACGGGGCTTGAAAGTTGGCAGACAAGTGATTGCAAGTATTTCTTCAAAACATAGTTGTTGAAAGTACACCTCCACTATTTATCGAAATGAACAAAATTAAGCCCCCATTCTCATTTTCATTCTCATTCTTTTTCTTTCTCTTATTTTTAACCACACAATCTTCTATAAAATAATATTACATACAAATCAAAAACTTTTCATTCTTTTTCAATCACATATTTTTCAAAAAAAAAAAATTACTATTCCAACCATTAAAATTTGACAAGAATGGGGGCCAAACGGGGGGCTAAGCATGAAGACTAATTTGTCATGATGCCATCCAGGATTAAGGAAAAAATTGTACTAACCGCGTAAGTACCTATATATTTACATGTTTCCAGTTTTCTCCTAATTTTTCATGCTTCTCTTTTGTTAATTTTCTCAAATCAGGTTCATCCATGGTCACGGGATATTCTGCTGTGGTCTATTTTGTAAGATATACTCTTAAGTACTAAGAACATTTAAAAGAGACTTTCTGTAAATAGAGGTCATCTTTAAATTTAAATTTAGAGACATAATTTTTTTTTTTATGTACACCAACAATAATTTCTATATTGACCCATTATTTATTTATTTATTTATTTTATCAACTTTTATTGATGTCTTCTCATCTCTTATTTAATATAATTTTTATATATTAATTGATGCTTCCAGATCTCTTATTTAGCCCTCGTCTGATCCTCACTTTTACCAAAAACGCATTTTATACATCACATCAATGTTGGACCATGTCAATATTATTATTATTATTTCCTTTGAATTCCAATTGTCTAAAATTACTATTATATCCTTTTGTCCTTATAAGAATCTGTTCACATGCTAACCATTCAAAAAGGACAAAATTAGGAAATTGGAAAGACCAATACATTGTTGAAGTCACCGATACATTGTCAAAAAGTGGATGGGCAACATTCAAAAAATTAATTTTGGAGCCAAAATATTGGGAAACAAACATAATCTTAATATAACTTTTTATATATTAATGGTTAATCAATTTGAATGTAATTCGAATAATTTAATTGGTATGGTATTGAAATTTATAATTTATTAAATTCAATAATTGTTATGGTTCCAGCCGTAGATGCATAAGCCATCCTCAAATCCCTATAAATCAGATTTGTGGGGTTATTTTAAAGGGGCATTTTTAAGAATGTCCAATTTTAAGTGTACAAGTTGAAAAGTGTCAACTCATTTGAATTTAGTGCCAACTTATCTATTATTCTCTTAATGAAAAATTACATTTTGAAATGGTATTCTCGATATTTGATTTTTTTTATCAATTTGTCACGAATTTTGAAAAGTGACTTCCATGAGAAGTTACATTAAAATAATGTTTCTCGACATTTCATATGTTATTCTCGACATTTGAACACCGTTTTATTTGTCTAGAATAACATTTCATTTTGAACATGGCATTTCTCTATATTTAAAAATATTGTTCTCGACATTTCTGAATCAATGAAAAACATAACATTTATTGTGATTTGAGATGTATACTTTTTGAAATAAATATGACAGATTATGTGTCAAAATTTTATTGGCTAATAATAATATTGTAAAAATGTATATATATATATTTTTTATCTTAGTGTGGAATTATAAATTATTAATAAGGGTAGTTTAGTTTAGATTCTTTCAAATTAGATATTTTTACAATGATGAACACTTTTACAAATCTTAGGTAAAAATGGATATTTTGTGAAATTTCCACAATTTTAAAATGGAGCTATTTCCTCTTCCTTTCCTTGTGGCTTTTTGCATCTAATCAGTATTATATGCTTTACTTTCTCTCTCATGTAAATAATTCACGGAGTCTAGTCTCCTCTGCCCAGTGCCCACACAGTTCATCAAAACAGTTCTTGTGAAAGCATCTGCTTGTTTGATTCGGAAAGGTTGTTCTACTTATCTTTGTACCGATTGTATTAAACTTTGAAGCCCACCAGTCTGAACAAAAGTGTAAAATTTGTCCCCTGAATTTGTTTATCGCCATGATTTAGAGTCTGAATTTCTGACTCAAGATTATATCTGCTCACTTTAGGAAAATTGCTGTATTTTCTCACCTCTATTTTTTTGTTATTCAGTCTCTGTAAATTGTTGCATTTAAATATTGCATTCATCTTTTTCGTGTAGGTAAAGAAAATGGTTATCATGCTTTGTAATTGGGTGTCTATATTATTTAGCAAGAAAATCCAATGACTTAAATTCACGAACAAAGATTATCTGTTCGTTATGACATAAATAAATGTTTTTGATGTATTAGTAATTGACTTCAAGAGCATGGTTGAAACATGATTGTAACTTGTTAACAATTTTTTTTTTGTTTAAATGATGACTGACAAAATATTATATCTGCAGTACCTAATCTAAAATTATCCTAGATCACATCTTCATTAGAAATTTGATCCATAATCTTACTAAACAAAAATCCTTGAACTTTTGAATGTAAGTTTGTTTGTTTTTTTTTTTTTTTTTTTAATCTCAAAATTAATATTATTTACTTACCGAATTGGAAGAACATAAGCTAATTAATTAATGTTGCTAAAATCAGTTTGATTGATGAGTAGAATAGACACACACACACACACACACACAAAAAAAAAAAAAATTAATCAATATTTAACACTATTTTTAATTGAACCCATCCTTGTGAAAACAATTCAAACAGATTCTTAATTTGATTTGGAAAGGTATACCTGCTGATCCTTGTATAACATAGATCTTGTTTGATTCAACTAAAAATTAGAATGAAATTCCAGATAAAAGTCAACAATTAACTAATGAAAAAACACTAAAACTTATTCTGCTGTTCATATGTTTGGTATCTACCCTGAACGTATATTAAAGAAAATCTCTAAAAGTATAAAAGAATGGTTAAGTTTCTATTTGTAGAACGACAGAAATAGATTCAGCAGAAAAGAAAATGTGGGTGTTGTAGGATGTGTAATTCAATGTTGTGATTTTCTTGTTGAAGAATATTAGTTAAGCGCCTACAAATTTTTTTTTTTGAACAAAATAATCGAACGTATGCTGAATTCTCTCTCTCATCGGTATTAATGCTTGTCCATTCAAATGACAGAAAAGGGCGTGGAATGGCTCCTTCCATAAACAATCTGAGGCGGCTTCTGGAATATCGATCCAAGAACGAAAGGCTTGAAATGTTTGATGGGCAGGGACGACTCGTTCTAGCAGTTACCCACTACATATTAAAATTATGCTCCGAAGATGACAAAATTATTGCTTCATTAGAGCGTCTTGACGATTCAGCCAAGCTTTGCTGGGGTCACAGTCGTCATACTGATGAAGATAGGAACTTCTTCATCTTGTTCAAATCCTTTATGGCAGAGCTTAAAGAATTTTTTCATGTCCCGAAGGCTAGGAGCACGCAGTATCATAATGAACTTGTTGCAGCCTTTATTGACCTTCTCTTAGAAATCTTTGAAGAAATACTTCGTCTTCAGCCATATTTCATTCTTCGCTCCAAGGATTCTATTAAAACTCTTAAGATGGACCTTAAATTTCTTATCACCTTTCTTGGAGATATACCATCACGGTCCACTGGGCTCGAGACAACAAAGAATGTGTTGACAGATATTGAAGCTGTGGCCAATGACATAGGGAGTTTCTTATATTCCTTCTTTTTCACCACAGATAGAGTGTCTGTGGCTAGAATGTATCAGGCTCTTTTTGATTTGTTAGGAACTGCAGGACTCGTGAAAGAAAAAATCAAACAGCACTGCATCACAGCCCCGAATCTATTGCCAGGTAGTGTGACCCCAAAGACTGCTGTGGTTTCTCTGTTTCTTGTTGATTCTCTCCTTGATGATCTCAGGGATCTAATAAGTCACAAGGATGACAGGATTGTTGATGTGAAGGATGAAGCTATAACAATCCATGATGAGTTAAAGTTATTACGGACCTTGCTTGCTGAGATAGAGGTGGAAAGGTATCCAGAACTTGAAGAATTCTTGATACAAATTAGAGACATAGCATACGAAGTTGAATACATTATCAACTCATTTGCTCCTGTGTGGTACCTCACTATCCGGCTTCCTCAAGTCCATGAGAAGATAAAGCTTATTAGGATGCTACTCCAAGACATGAAGAAGAAGTATGATTCTGGAATGCTAAAGGGTGCACAATATCCAAGTCTGCGAGCACCATTACAATATCCTCCGATTGGTGAAGAAATTGTTGTTGGCTTGGAGGATGAAGTAATCAAAATCAAAGATCAACTTACTAGAGGGCCAGAATACCTACAAATTATTTCCATTTTTGGGATGCCTGGATTAGGTAAAACAACTTTGGCAAAGAAACTCTATAATGATCCCGCTATTGTTTTTCATTTTTACAAGCGTGCCTGGTCTGCTGTCTCTCAAACTTATCGACGGAGAAATATTTTGATTGACATTTTGACATCAATGAGTGGACTTAACAAAGACGCAATCATGGACATGGAGGATGAAAGTTTGGGTGAAAAGCTTTATAAAAGTCTAAAGGGGAGGCGTTACTTCATCGTCATGGACGATATTTGGAATGTAAACGCATGGGATGATATGAAAAGATACTTCCCAGACGATAGAAATCGAAGCAGAATACTATTCACCACTCGGCATGAAAATGTGGGTTTCCAAGCTTCAACTCCTGCAGTTGTTAATTCTCTTCGTTTCTTGACAGGTGATGAATGTTGGGAGTTACTGAAGTGGAAGGTGTTCCACAAAGAGCCTTGTCCTGAAGAATTGGTAGAAATTGGAAAGCAGATCACGGCAGATTGTGATGGATTACCACTTGCTGTAGTTGTTATAGCTTCAGTTCTTGCAAATTTGGAGAAGAAAAGGACCATATGGAAAGAAGTTTCTCAAAGCATAAGTTCACACATGTCTAAAGGGCCAAATGAGTACCAGAATATACTGGAACTTAGTTACAGTCATTTACCAATGCATTTGAAACCATGTTTTCTTTACTTTGGGGTATTCGAGGAAGATAGGGAAATCCCAGTCCGGAAGTTGATATTGCTTTGGGTCGCTGAAGGATTCATAGAGAAAAGAGAACACAGGAGCTCTGAGGATGTGGCACAGGAATACCTGGCGGATCTCATTAATAGGGGCCTAGTACTGGTTGCTAAAAGAAGATCCGACGGTGGAGTCAAAGCTTGCAGCATACATGATCTATTGCGTGATATGTGCTTGAGAATAGGAGAAAAAGATCAATTTATGAAGGTGATCCAAAAGTAAGCTCTCTCTTCCCTCCACCCCCCTCCCTCCCTCTCGCTCTTCCTTTTATTTATTTTTAATTTTCTGTATTATTGTACTAATGGAGTTAACAAATGTTGTTATCATGTCAACGTTGCTGCTGTTGCTGATGATGTTTTGACAATATCATCATGTTATCACTGAATGCTATATTGTGGATCTTCAGTCAAATTTCAATATATGAGCAACACCATCGCCTAAGCATTCACTCTCACTCTTATCCTTCTGTCTCTAGACCTTTTGGGCTACATGTTCGCTCTCTGCTAGGCTATTTACCCGATCCCTCCGCATTCATCATTTACAACTTGAAACTTTTGAAGGTATTGGATATGTCAACAATAGATTTGAGAATGCATAATCCAACAGGAGTTGAGGTGTCGCTTCTTTTAAAGTTCTTGGCAGTTTCATCTATACCGTCATCGTCAATAGAGATATTTGAGAACCTAAATTTTCTTTTTGTGGATAATAAAGAGGTAGATGAAATACCGGAGATCCTTTTTAATATGGTGAAGTTGCGCCATGTACATTTCAGCGGTGGGGCAAAATTCAGTGAATCTTGGCGTAAGCGAGCAGCTATGGGTGACAGCTTCCAAATAAATAATCTAGAAAATATTTCTTCCATTTTCATTAATGATGAAAATGATGAAAAAATCTTGAAGTGTTCGCCCCATCTCCGAAGGCTAAAATGTAGATGTACATTCTTTTGGGATTCAACCGAGAACAACTATCGCTATCCTTCCTTCAACTTCCTTAATCAGCTTGAATCCCTCAATATATCTTTCCGCCCTAGTTATATTTCAGATGATGCTATTCCCGATTTGACCAATTTACCCTTGAATCTGAAAAAGCTAACACTCCGTAACTTTGATTTATCTTGGAAGCAAATGAAGATAATTGAGGAATTAACCTACCTTGAGGTTCTCAAGTTACGAGATGATATCTTTGAGGGGAAACAGTGGAACACAAGTGAAGGTGGATTCCAAGAACTCAGATTCTTGGAGCTGGATGGGGTACAAATTGAACATTGGAATGCCTCAAGCGATGATTTCCCCAAACTTGAATGCCTGGTGTTACGAAGCTGCCAGCATTTGGATATCCCTTCCAGTATAGGGGATATTCTCTCTCTCTCAAAGATTGAGGTACATGGGTGTGTAAAATCAGTGGAAGAGTCAGCCTACAAAATTCAGGAGCAACAAGTAGAAGAAACGGGAAATGAAGAGCTTAAAGTCATTATCTCCCGCTCCCAGCAGTAATGGAAAGTACATCATTTTCTGGAGGTATATCCAACAGTTCTTATTTATTTACTTGATGGATTATGAGCTGTTTCTTTATTTATGTTATTTTTTTGGCAGAGTTTTCTTGGAAACATTCAGGCCTGACGTACTACTTTCCTTTGCACTTACTGATGTTGATAGTCATTTGATCAAGAAGTCTTATTTCTATTTAGTGAAAAATGATGAAATTTGTTTGTTGTGGGTGAAACTAAATAAACGAATTTAGCAGAGATGTACTGATGAAAAAAATTCAACTATTATGTGTGAGTAGCTGAATCTGTAGTGATTGTAATCCATTTCAGTTTTAATGCTCTCTTTTCTCTTTTTATTTTATTTTATGAAGGCATGGATGCTATTGCATGTATAAAATCAGTAAAATCAATTTAACATAAAATAAAATATAACTCCAAAAATTCCTGACATTTTTATTTATAAGTTGATTCAATGAAATGGATTAAAATAGAGCTAAAATGAATTAAAGATTAATACTGCAGGAAAATCAAAATCGCGTATCAAACAATGAAAGCATACATCGAATGCTCATTGTGTGCAGGCTAAAGAAGAATGAATAACAGAAATTGAAATAAAAATTTAGAACACATACATGCTGTTGACCTTGATAATAGGTTTATCATTCTCATTAAAGTGTTCTCTAAATGGAATTTTTGCTCTCCGCATTCACAAACCTCGTATACTCGTTGTCTATGTTTCAAGTTGATCATACGGTTTTGTATTACAAATGTTTGCTAATGATATCCTGGGTTCGCACATAACTTCATGATCTTTTAGCTTAGAAAGGTTCATTGATAGAGACATGTTTTCGTTCATGGTGAACTTGTGATAGCATCACAAATGACGGCCAAGATTTTCACAATTGGTTGCTGTAAATTTAATTATTAACAAATAGTTCCCGAAAACCAAGTCTAAATCGTCCATGTTAGGTTCAGGACTTAACGTTTAGTTTCGGCATTGCATAGAATAAGAAAAAAATGCTTTACGAGATTTCTGAATTTTATTTTGAGTGGTTTGATGTTATACTAGCACAAAAATCAATTGACAAACATTTGCCTAGGCTTATAAATGGGGTCAATGAGAACCTTTAATCGATTTTGAGTTAGGGCAAACTAGGGGAGTAAATAATTCCTGAAGTTCGAGATTAATCATTTCATGTTATGTTGCGAACTTGTAGAGTTCTACTGTAGGGATTTGACTGATGCACTTACCAAGCCTTATGCATTACAATAATGCTCCTTGTACACAGTTTTACTACCGCTTTGTGCATAGCAATTCAAAATCGCTGACGTGGCGGCTTAAAAGTTTGCAACTTAAGCAAACCAATTCATTTGAAAAAACCTCCAACTAAACTTGCTGTGCTAGTGACTTCATGTACGGCCACATCCTTCCACATTCTGCCAATGTTAACACATGAAAATCGTGTACAGCTATATCCTTCGACATCCCGCTACTGTTAACCCACTCATGAAAATCTCCGACATATCCCAATATAGAACACGATAGCGACCACGATGGCGACCGCCACATATTCGACGAAAATTAGATTTTTGAAGCCAACTGGAGGGGATTCACGTACTTTAGAAGCAGTTGAGTGTCATAGGGGTCGCAGGAATGATGAAGAAAGGTTATTTCCATAATATTTTGAATTTGTAGTGTTTGAAAATCGAGTCAAATTTGGTATGATTCTAAAATTAATTTTGGTAATTTGGTCTGATTCTAATATTTCTTATTGTTTGACATCTCATCTCATTTCTAATATTTTTGAAATCAAATCTTCATTAACATATTAATGATATTGGAAATTTAATCTTTTTGTAATGCTGATCATGTTCCCATTCAATACGTTGTACGAAAAGAACTAGTAGAAGTATCAAATGACGAAGTTTTCATAGAATCCAATAATAAGAGCAATACCCAAAATATTAGCACATTGGAAGATGATATCTTAGGAGAAGATGGTGTGATTGTGCCGGAGGTGAGTATGAAGTTCAAAGACGAAAAAGAGTTGTTCGAATTTTACAAAAGGTATGCATATGATGTAAGTTTCCAGTTAGGAGAAGGAATTCTAGAAAGTGGGAGGATGGATTGTTTGAAATCGCAACAAACAATTCAGACAGGTTGCAAAGCAAGGCTGACCGCTTCTTCAGATATTCGTGGAATACGGTTGGAATTCCTTTATACAAGAGTTACAATTCTACATTTGTTAAAGCGGGTGGGTATGAGAATATCACTTGCATGAAAAGGGATTGTCAAAATTATGTTGAACAAGTGAGGTGATTGAGACTCAGAGAAGAAGATGTCGCGGTAATACAATCCTACTTTTCACAAATGTAAGCACAATGATTGGGATATTACTTTTGTATAGATTTAGACGAAGAGCTGCGGCTTTAGAGTCTTTTTTGGGTAGATAATAGGTGTAGGCTAGCATATAATGAGTTTGGGGATGTAGTGACTTTTGAATACTCTTATCTTACTAATAAATATGACATTCCTTTTGCTCCCTTTGTTGGAGTAAATCATCACTGACGGTTAACACTTCTTAGACAAGATTTGCTATTAAATGAAGATACAGATATATTTGTGTCTAGTCAAGACATGGATATAGTGCATGTATAGTTAGGCTCCTAATGGAATTATTACCGATCAAGATAGGACCATGCAAAATGCAATTGAGACATTCTTTTTAAATACGAGGCATAAATGATGTTTGTGAAAAGTTTGGGTACCACATTGACAAAGGCTCAATTTTTCGTCTTTACACAAATTTGTGTATGATACACAAGTTGTTGAAAAATTTGAAGAAGGTTGGAGAATTATGCTCAATAAATGTAACTTACATGATAATGAATGATTGTCGGGGTTGTATGAAAATAGGGGTTGTTGGGTGCCATGTTATTTGAAAATGACTTCTTAGGCTGAGATGTCAACAACTCAACGTATTGAGAGTATGAATGTGTTCTTTGATAGGTATGTGCATTTTAAGACATCGTTGAAGTAGTTCGTTGAACTATACGAATGAGTATTACGAAATAAAGTTGTAAAGGAATTCCAAGTAGATTTTAAATCTTACTTGCAGATGGTACCCAGTGCAACAAAATATGAAATGAAAAAATAATTTCAAGCAATTTATACAATCTTGAATTTCGGGAATTTAAGGATGAGATAATTGGAAAGGTTTCAAAAAAGACGTATGAAGTTGAGGAGGATGTCATTTACGAAAAAAGAGGAAGAAAAGTTCTCTATTACATTCGTGCAGGGGAATGTGATATTATCTACAGTTGTCACTTGTTTGAGTGTTATGGAATTTTGTATAGACATGCTATATCGGTGTTGATGCGTAATGGTGACACATCATTACCGGAGATGGGCATATTGAGGAGATGGAGAAGAGATGTTAGTAGAGCTTACACGAGTTTTGCTATGAGCTATGATGGTCTGCTTAGCACTCCTAGCCAATTGAGATGCGGTAGAATGTGTGAAGTGTTCACTACGTTGGAAAACATTACCGCAGATGATAAAGATCGAACTCGTGTGATAATAGATTGGATTCGATTGCAATCTAAAGACACTGTGTCTATGAAGTTGAGTTGTGGAAGTACTAGAATTTCGCAACTTAGTTTGCATTTAGGCTCATAGTCTAGAGCATCACATTATACAGGCAGTGCATACAAGATCCTAAATACTCAAAAAAGAAGAGTGCGCCAAAGAAACTACGTGTTAATGGCTTAGTGGAGTTGAGCTAGAAGAGTAATTTTAATTTCAAAATATTTTTTCATCTAAGTCCCACATTTGTCCAAACAAATATAAAATATCAATTATTCCCATGTCATGTAGGCAAAATCAACTTCAAGCAAAGGACTGAGATCAAGGGCGTAGACCCTGCAACAAGCACAATATTTGATGCTCACACCGTTCTCATATTTGGAAGTTTGTAAGTATTCTTTATTGGTCAATGTATCGGAGGTATGTTTGTAATTCAATTTTCATGTCATGTAGGGTGACATGGAAAGTCATGCACTAACACATCAATTGCCATCTTCAAATTTCATTCCCGCATTAACTTCATTTTACCTACTAGTTAATGTAATTATATGGTTTCAAATGTATATTTAGTAAATTTTGATGTTAACATCTTCCATTTCTAATGTTTATGTTAGGCAATGCCAAACCATACTACTATCTCAATTTTCCATACAATGCTGGAACACAATTGGATGTCGTTAAGGAGACATTGAGACACTCCGCAATGGGTGTTTTCCCTTGGGGATTTCATACTGTAAGCCGTCCTTTTTTCAATACGAACGCTAATTTCATTTTCTTCTCCAATTAACTTGCTATAACATTATGAATGCAGCCATTCCAACCGTTGCCTCCTACAAGTGCCATAGCAGGTTGGATGTCAAGTCCTTCAAGTCTTGTTGAGATATCAAGTTCTCGAATGGCTTATCAAGCTGCTGTAATTGGTCTTGCAATGACCTCTCTAACTGCTGGTTCATTAATGATACCACTATGTTGTAGTACTCCGAAATTTTATGCACGTTTAATTTGCTCATTTAATTTTTAGGCTAGCAATTTAACTTTTCAAAAATTTAGTATGGCCAAGATTATTAATGGTTGCCAAATTTGCATTGGTCGATTTATTAAAAGTTTACCAAGATTAGTTAATTAGGGGTTTAGAATAATAGTCAAATTCTATACCTTTTACATTAATATATTTTCCCTTTGTTTCTATCACTTTGCCGCCATCTTGTAGAGGATTAATGCAATTAACTAATGCATGGACAAGTGGGAATACAAATTAAACCATTTCTCTCATTTTTTATATACACACATATGCAATATACATATATAAATGCAGATGGACGGCAGATTAGAGAAGAATTCAAGTAAGATTTAACTAATGCATGCATGGGTTGTTAATTGTTGAACAAGTAGGAGGTGTCAAGCTATCTTTGTAGTAACATGCATGGATGAGGTGGTTTAAGCAGGTAGGAGGTGTTAAATTATGGCACAACCTGACCTTAGGTGTTGAGTTAAGTTTATGAAATACATGCATGCAACCACGTGTAGATGTAGGCACCAATTTTGGTTAATTATCTTCACTTTGCTTCTATATATGTATAACCGAGAGATGAGCAGCCAATATATCTTTGCAAAGTCAGAATTTTTATGGAGAGATAGAGAGAAAATCGGCAGGAAGAAAGGAAGGAAAAAAAAAGAAAAGGAAAACAAAGCCTACACTCTCAAGTTCTTGTTTTTCAACCGAAGTTTCTCCAAGTTTTATTGTAAGATACTTTCTTTGCTTAAGTGGTAGGATTTCATGGTAATATTTATGCCTAAGCTATGCATGAAAAACCATAATATGAATGTGTGGACAAGTCCACAAAGTTAGATATCTATGCCTTAGGACAAGTCCGAAGGGCACCGGCAAGCCGGAATGTGCAAGTATGTGTTTGATCGCATTCTTTTGTGTAATATTAACATATTAAATCCAAGCATGGTATCTTACTGAGTATTCTTTATACTCATAGTATCCTATACTAAATTTTCAGATGCATAGATGTGAAGTTGGTGGAAGTCAGTCGGTATAATCGATGATGGATTAAGGACGAAGGTTATTTTGCATCGAAGTTTTGTTTTTGCATGTTTGTTCGACTGCTCTCCAAATGTTTTTCTTATGATTTTGTATAAAAACTTGTATAAGACATGATCTACTATGGTACCGGAAGTAAATTATGTAATTATATCTTCCATGTTATGTTAAGAGACGTTTTTATAAACCTTTTTCTTGAATGATAAAAAAGGGCAGAATCCGGGCAGTTTCTGGGTCATCTTCAAAACATTATTTCTAACTCTATAGACATCCATTTGAGAATCTAAAAATACTGCTGCGTTCGTCTTTGAGTTGTCTAAATATGGGCTCAAGAATCACTCAATTTGGATGTCCGTTGCCCGAGATATGAATTTTTAAACGTAGAAGAGTCAATCTGGATTTTCTGTGCAACACTACACTGTTTTCAGTAAAACGTCCATACTATATGATCTCGGAAAATTCTCATATTTTAACCTAGGAAACTACTTGAAATTATCTTTCTAATGCCGAAAATTTCATAGAAAACGGAGTTGGGATGAATTTTATAAAAATAGTTGAACTTGCTGCTCTAACTAACTGTGGCAGTACCGAGTCCTTTTTTGTAAAGTTTAATTCCACGTCGACATGCACTTCTGCTGGCCATTAAATTTCATGAGAGATATTTTACCAAATTGAAAATAGTTTTCTAACATGTAATACTTCTATTTAAGAGTATCTACATATACCAAAGGCAGAAGTTACTATGTTTAGTACGTGACCCCCGAAGCCTAAGTTCGGGGCGTCACATATGTAATCTGTGTAAATCATCTTAATAGGTGGGTATGAAAGTGAATTGTATAGGATATAGTAGCAATTCATGGTGCAATAGCTCACTATATAGAGCTCGTCTATGGTCCTTGACAAAATGAATAAGATTTTCCTATCACGTTACTGTAGTAAGCATTTTTTTTTTTTTTTGGTTCATTTGGAAAATATCTTATTGTTTAAGCTACATAATTACGGTTATTGAAATGGAGAGTTCAGCCAAATAGTTGAGGTTTGTGATAATTGTTCTATCAATTTGCAAGGATTTCACCAGCCTACTCACTTGCAGTTCCAACCATCAATTAACTTATAGTAATTCCTGTAGCTTCACCAGTAACAACACTAACCATGCAAAGCACATTTTTTATGCATGTAAACAATAGACACAGAGGGACAACATAAAAATAGAATGATATTGATACAACAATAGACTTAATCATTTGTTAAACATCATCACAAGTTTGCTAAAAATCAAGCTCCACATCAAAATGGTGGAATACATACATATATACTTGTGTGATTACAAACAGTTAGAAAGAGTTTAGATTTACAATTCCAAACGATCACCACGTAGAAACCATTCATCACCATCCTAATACATCAAATTTTAGATTACATTTCCTGAAACTTGTTTCCTTTTGCGTATATTTATTTGGAGCGAAATCTCCAAGTCATTTTCCTTGCTTAGCTTAGCAAGCATTTTCAACATGTGCGACAAATCATCCTCATGTTCACCTCCATTTGTAATGCCAATTGATTCACCATCATCATGCAATGGACACTCTTCGTAGGGGAATTTTTTACACCACTTGAAGTACCTACAATCACAAGTAGAATATTGAAACAACAACTTTTGTGGTCATTGTTCTTTTCGACTTCTACCCATTTGACGAAGCCCTTACCACAATTTGGGTATCTTCTCTTTTTTAGGCATGCTGGCAGCATACGTCCTCTCTGTCTACAACAATGACATATTCTATATTCTTGCCTGCCATCGAACTAATCTAATTCAACCATATTGAACAACAACATCAACATGTAAGCATATCTATAACGTCCCAAATTTTATGGACTTAAATATTGACGTATTACCAATATCATTTCGTAATCATACATCAAGTGGAAATATAAATTGGAAACTTAAAAATCTTAATCTATTTGAACACCCAAATACTAAATTCAATAAACATAATGTCGCGTAACATTTTTTAATGAAAATAAATAGAAACACAAAAATATCCTAACATAATTATTTTTAAATGTTTTCCTAAAAAATTTTACTTGACAACCCTCGCACCGCTCAGCCACCATCCAAGTTGACGGATCTAACCTGAAATGTTAAAATTGAAGGAATGAGTAATTTATATTCAGTAAGATATGTGCATAACAATATAACAACTTTTTAAACATAAATTTATAACATTTCATACCATCATTTCATTAAGAGCAATTAGTGATCAATCGAATGCTCTAACACATTTCTGTACCACAATTGAAAAAGTTTGAAGGAAATCTCACATTTCATTTCATAAGGAATCGCAAGTCAATTAGCATTTCATGAAATAAATGACGTAAAAAATTATAATATTGCAAGGATAGATCAACTTGCACATAGTATCATACCTTGTTAGATCAACAAATTTTCGAAAGAATAATCCAAAAGAATATTCCAATTTCCAAAGTTCCTTGACTGCCTTAAACGTAATTATTGATGGAGAATTACTTTTTGCTATGAAAAATATGGGACTAAAATTTAACTTTATAGTTTAAAAAAAGTCTTGGTGCATTGGGAATTGAGAAGCCGTGAACCACTTGCCAAATTAGGATAAATCTAGGTTTCAATGTTTGGATTATACTTTCATAATAACTCATAATCATCCACAATGACACGTGGAGTTGAATTTGAAGACTAATTTTAGATTTGTAATAATGAAGTCTAAACCAAATAGGGTTATCATTTGACTTTTAATCTTTTTGAAAAATGTAGGATAACCTAAACTAGTCTACATCGGGGCTGTAGTAGTTATAATTAAATTGGAACCTATCAATTCTGAAATTTGCTCCTGACCGTGGTTCAGAACTTTATCAACTTCCTAATTCACAATAATTAACTATTAGACAGATGAAGTTATCCCTTAATGTATTTAAATAAATTATTTCTAGTCAAAAAGTAAGGTAATCATTACATTTGCAGCAAAAGGGTTGGAATGGCCGTGTCCCATAAGCAAAGTGATAGGAGTTGATGGGATAAAATAAAGATAAATTACATTATATAATATTACCTTGCAAAATTATATGCAACACGTGTACACGTAGGGAAAAAAACTGACTTTGATATAATTGGTTTTAAATTAAAAATAGAATTTGGATATGATTCAATCTTTATCAAATTAAAGATAAACGTGATTATCTATTATAATCTTTTGCTAATTATCTTAAAAAGTACATTATTAATAAAAAATTACTTATTAAATATGTTTCCTTGAATTGAAATAAATTGGGCTTAACTTACATGACATTATATTTTCTTAAGCTCAACATACATTATTTTATTCGGACTACAAAATGAGCCCGATATTGATATACTGAATCTCACTCTATAAAAGTCTACTTTTATTTACCCAAAGATATAAGAATGTAAAACATATTTTCACTTTAAATTCCTCCACTATAAAGATATTCATAATGATCTAACTTAAATCTTAGGTATAGTTAATTGACTTGCCTAAAAACTTGACTAGACCAAATTTCTATTCCATAAAATTTCAGGGTGTCACAATCTCACTCCCTTAAGGTAATTTCATCTTTGAAATTTGTTATCCGAGTGAAAAGTCTAAGATATCTTACCTTGGTCTCATCTTCTCCAGACTTTTGAAAAATTTCCTTCTTTTTAGAGCATCATATAGTTGCCCAAATATTTACCAACCAATACATTTCTAAGATGGCATTTAAAAAATAAAAAAAGAAAAAAGAAAAAGAAAAACTTCATCTCTAAAAGGTATATGTTAGCTACACATTCTTTTCTATTTTGACCACTCTATCTATTTGATTTGTATTAAGTGTACTGTTAATGGGATAGTAACTTCCAAAACACTAATGGCTTCTTCTCAAATAATACGAGATTTAGCAATGAAAACAGTATAAACAAAGAATGAGCAACTCCTGAGTATATAAGAACATAAGCAAGCAGTTCAGATATTGATAGAATACCTGCCATCATATCCTAATTCTCAATTGCTTCTCATTGGGTTAAAGCCTTTAGCTGGTCTCTTTTTGCTTTGTTTGTTGTCCCTCTTTAGTGGGGGGCAATTGGTAGAATGACCATGCTTTTCACATCGATAGCATACATTCTTTCCATATAAACACTCGTCTCTATGGTCTTTATTGCACTTAGGACATGGAGTAAGAACATTATTTGGCTTACCTGGCCCTGACCACGTTTCAACACTAGCCCTCTTATTTTGTCCATTTCCTTTACCTTCATTTGCCCTATTCTATTTCCCCTTTCCGAAAAATTCAGTACTTTCTTGAGTTGTCTGATCAAGTTCTAGTCAATTTGCAATTGCTTAAGCTCGTTGTAGAACCTGACTATACATGGTGAATTCATCAGATGCCAAAATCCTCCAATTTTTGGGTGCAATCCGAGTTAGAATCTTCTAGCTTTCTTTTGCTCTGTATCCACTAGATGTGATGCAAACCCGATTAGCAAGGTTGCAATCGAACCCACAGGATATTGAATCGGATCCCAAGAACGCCAATATGACCAAGGTTTATGGATCTGACCCCAAAATAGTGAACCAAGCAACCCAACAAGAACGGTGCTGTGAAGGACCTCTTGATCACACGACTGAAGAAATCACACCCGGATTGTAGATTTGAACCAATAAAAGATTAACCAAAAAACCCAATGATAACGATGACGTGAAAGAGGATTACACAATTCAATGATTCAAGCCGATGTTTTGAACGCCACAAGATGATTAGTCTTGATAAGTTCGGATTTGTCCATTCAAGAACAAAGATAAATGAAGCAAAGCTTCAAGAGAGAATTCTCTAATTTCATAATAAAAGTCTTGTATTACAATTATGAAAGAAAATCCTATTTATACTAGACATATAGAAAAATAATTAAAGATAAAAATAAACTCCTAAAATATGGAAAAACCGTGTGCTAAAGTCCTAATAATATTAGAGTTTCCAAAAATAAGAAATTCAACCAATTAAAACACTTCGCGAGAAAATGAAAGATTTCGCCTCTGTTTAGTGCTATGGGACAGCATGGCACAATTTAGTGCGGTCGCATGGTTGTTCCGAATGCTGCCGAAAAATTCCCTGTTTGCTTCTATGCGATCGCAAAGGTTGGAAGCTATGCGATCGCACAACCTTTGATTTTGGCTCCGTCTTCGGCTGTAATTATCGAGCTAATCCTAATTGAATTAGGCTTCGGCCCCTTCATCAAATTTACTCCTTGACACGTGAACTTCATGGTTTTAGACTCCGTTGCTCGAATACATAAGTGACCAATTTTATTAGCTACTTGGAAGTCTCGACTTGGCTCGGTTCTTGACTTCGACCTTCTCCAATCAATTAATGAATTCTTGGAAATTGATGGTGCACCCGGGATCATATCAAGATGTGTTACATACCTAGAAAGTTGTTCGAACTTCCTCTCATAATCAACTGATGACACCTTTCCCTACTTAAGTTGCAGAAACCCTGTTTCCTTACGATCTCTCAAAGCTTGTGGAAAATATTTTTCAATCACCTCCTCTTTGAAACATGCCCAAGTGAGGTTATGTTGTTGTGCCTCAGTCCTAATGCATGAAATGAACTCCCACCAGTGGGCTGGTGCATCAACTAGCATGAACTCCGCACATAAAACGTTTTGGGCATAGAGATGCTTGAAGATCCATTCCGAACCCTTTATCCATTCTTCGGTTGCCAAAGGGCCAGCCATCTCTTTAAAGGTAGGGGCTTGTAACGATGAAACTCTTCCAGGATTGAGCTCATAGTGCTAGAGTTAGTCTGTATATTTTGATAAGGCACTTGCATTTGCTGCCTACCAAGATCTTCCAAAACTCAACAAATCCCTAAACATAGTAGCTTGTGTTGGTTGACGTGCTATTTCCTTTAAATGAACCAAATAAAATTCGTTTTAGAAATAGTCAACACAGCTCAATATATTCGAATGAAGAACTCAATTTCATAAAAGTTTTAAAATCCTAGAATACATTAGGGATGATTGAAAGAAGAAAAACCTATGAATTAGTTCAAGTACTGATTACATTTTTTTTTTTTTGGAAGGGAAGACATTATTTATCTAAACTAAACTATCTCTAGGTTGTTAGTCTTCATCTTCGCTTGTCCAAACATTTTGAATACTATGAAGCTTAAATGGAGGGGCTTCATCATCTAAAGATATACATGACTCGGGCTTAGATTCATGGTCAACCCCTAGATTAAGGTCTAGTTTGAACCCTAGCTTTTGCTCCGGTTCTAGTTTTGGCTGTAGTCCTGGTACATGCTTCGGCTCGTTCTCTTGCACTGAATTAGGTTCATAATTCGGCTCCTCTTCCTGGTCTTCATCAGGGTTTTCCTCTAGGTCCTCATCTGGCTCGAGTTCGGGCTCGAGAGTAGAAATCCACCTATCTAAAAAAGTTTCATAGTATAGCTCGAACTTGATCCTTTTTGAGTGCTCTACAGGTTTACCCACTAGCATTTCGTCCCTAACAAAAATGCCTATGTCTCTCCATTGACAGGGCTGTGTATGGATAAAATTGTTAACAGCTTGAAGGAGTGCAGTATCATGTCCTACACCCCTTGTTGCAGGCTACCTAGCAAAGACTTCCTCCACATGCTTAATAAGTGTGTGAGTCAGGTCTACCTCATAATTCTCGTAGGCTTGGATAACTGTTGTCCCATGGTTTAGAATAGTCCTACAAGCCGTTGTCTTTCTAGCGGTCTCTCTCGTTCTAGCCATGATTGTCACATACAAGCAAAGTCTAGTTATGCTCAATATTTTATTAGTGATAACATATTGCCTTTTATGCTTGCATGATTCATTATAAAGATAACATATAATATTATGCCCCTATTAAAATTTGATTAAAAGTATGTGAGAAAATAATTAATAAATGGAAGCAAATATATTTAACATCATGCTTCAATTTATACTAGAATATAACATTTCATTTCATTCCGACCATTTCTCAAGTTAAATATAAGAATGCATATCTCATGCACACGGTAAAAAATTTAAATAAAACATACTACGCAATGCCTTTGGTCCATCAGATGGTAGTTGATTAGTGAATGTTAGATGCCAAGAACTTTGTTAAAATTCTTGTTTCTTAAAATTTTTATCATAAATTTCATTTCTTGCTAATGGCTTGCCGATATGTGAATACAAAAAGAATTTATGAAGCTTTGTACTTTGATTTATGCGTATAGATAATGGATGCAAATGGTAGCTTGGAAATTTTAACATATTGTATACTAACTTGCTGAATTTTAAAATTTAAAAGATAAATTCGTGAATGTGTATGCATGATAGTGACTAACCTCCTTTATTATTATTTTTTTATAGGATACAAAACATCTCTCGAAAGAAGGGCTAATCCAGTAAATATGTATAGTTTAAAACATGGCAATAACAAAATAGCAGTTTAACTCTAAACGGTCATAAATTTTAAATCCATCAAAAAATGTTATTATTTTAAATCAATTTAATAATTAAAACACACAAATATCCAATATCAAACTTTTAAGAAAATAAAATTTGCCAGTATTTTTTTTTATAGAAAAAAGTGTCTATAGAAAGGTAGAATTGTGCTCTGATATCATATTGTAACGCCCCAAATTTTATGTACTTAAATTTCGAGGTGTTGCCAATATCATTTCATAATCATACATCGAGCAGAAATATAAATTGGAAACTTAAAAATCTTAATTTATTTGAATACTCAAATACTAAATTGAATAAACATAATGTCACGTAACATAGAACATTTAATGAAAATAAATAGAAACACAAAATATTCTAATAGAATTATTTTTAAATGTTTTCCTAAAAAATTTTACTTGGCAGTCCTCGCACCGCTCAGCCACCATCCAAGTTGACCAATCTAACCTGAAATGTTAAAATTGAAGGAATGAATAATTTATATTCAGTAAGATGTGTGTAACAATATAACAACCTTTTAAACATAAATTTTTAACATTTCATGCCATCATTTCATCAAGAGCAAACAATTAAAAAAAAATCGAAAAAAATCTCACATTTCAATTCATAAAGACCCACAGGCCAATTAGTATTTCATGAAATAAATGACGTAAAAAATTATAATATTGCAAGAACAGATCAACTTGCACATAGTATCCTACCTTGTTAGATCAACGAATTTTTGAAAGAATGATCCAAGAGAATATTCTAATTTCCGAAGTTCCTCGCCTGCCTTAAACGTAATTATTGATGGAGAATTGCTTTTTTGCTTTGAAAAATATGTGACTAAATTTGAATTATGCAGGATATTTATAGTTTCAAAAAAGTCCAGTGCATTAAAAATTGAGAAGCTGTGAACCACTAGTCAAATTTGGATAAATCTAAGTTTTAATATTTGGACTATACTTTCATAATAGCTCATAATCATCCACAATGACATATGGAGTTGAATTTGAAGACTAGTTTTAGATTTGTAATAATGAAGTCTAAACCAAATAGGATTATCCTTTGACTTTTAATCTTTATCGAGAATATAGGATAACTATTAACCATTAACTATTAATTTAACTATTAACATTTTTCTTCTGCACGTGAAACGTGGCTGGAGGTGGGAATTATATATATAAATTTGGGTTAGTTCATTTGGGAGTAAGATGTTATAACCCAAATAACTACCTAAACTATCTATATCAGGGCTGTAGTAGTTATAATTAAATTGGAACCTATCAATTCTGAATTTCTCTCCTGGCTCTGGTTTGGAATTTTATCAACTTCCTAATTCCCATAATTAAATATTAGATAGATGGAAGTTATCCCTTAATGTATTTAAATAAATTATTTCTAGGCAATCATTACATTTGCAGCAAAAGGGTTGAAATGGCCGTGTCCCATAAGCAAAGTGATAGGATTTGATGGGATAAAATTAAGAAAAATTACATTATATCATATTACCTTCCAAAATTATGTCCAACACGTGTACATGTAGGGAAAAAAACTGACTTTGTTATAATGGGTTTCAAATTAAAAATAAATTTTAATTTGTACTAGGATTCAACTTAAGTCTTACTTAAAGGGAATGTTATGAGTTCGAATCTTGGGAGATGCGACAGAAAGTCGTGAGGGGTAAGTGGACGCAAGGCCCACCCAAAGCGGATAATACGTAAGCTAACGGCTTGGGTACAGAGACCCGAGTCGTTACAAGTCCAATTGGTATCATGATTCAACCTAAGTCTTAATTAAGGGGAAGTTATGAGTTCGAAACCTGGGGGACGCGAAAAAAAATTGTGAGGGGTAAGTGTGTGCAAAACCCACCCAAAGCGGACAGTACGTAGGCTAAAGACTTGGGTATAGAGACTCAGGTCGTTACAGAATAAGTATTATGTTATAGTTCAGGCGGCGATCGAAGGTGGTGATTATTTTGGTTGTCACCTGGAATTATGGAGGCATTACTATACACTAAACTGTAATGTGTATTGTACATGAATTGTATGAATCATAGACGGTTGACATCTAGTAAAGTGAAGATGCTTCATCATCTAGCATGGTTGCATGATTCAATGAGACTATTGCTTGTTTCAAGGTGCATGTCTTTATTTAAGTTGCATGACGTACTCGCTTGATCTAACCCATTTGTATTCAATGGATTGGATCAAGGTTAAAATCCTGAATGGTCACCAAACTTTGCCCGAAGTCCCCTAGGAGGTCACCGAACTTCAAAACGTCCCTAAGTGGTCACTGAACTTTGCCTGAAGCCCCCAAGAGGTCACCAAACTTCAAAACATTCCTAGATGGTCACTAAACTTGTAAAAAGTTCCTAGGGGGTCACTGAAGTTTGCAAAATTGGGACCCCATTCATGTTTGCAAAGTTCAGTAATTTGCAAACTTCAGTGACCCCCTAGGAACTTTTTGCAAAGTTCAGTGACCATTTAGGAACGTTTTAAAGTTCGGTGACCCCTTGGGGGACTTCGAGCTAAGTTGAGTGACTACTTAGGTACATTTTGAAGTTCAGTGACCATTTGAGGTTTTTTCTTGATTGGATCAGTTAATATAAGTATGATCATGATCAATGTAGATGAGATCAAAAGGCTAGAGCCTGTTTACAGAAGCTATAAATATGATTTCCTTTTAGAAATTAAAACTTGCAGATGACCTCTTTAATACCTAATCCCCTATTGAGTATCCATTAAACTGGATATAGCTTGATTGCACTATAAGCCTTAAAACTGACAACGAAGGTTACAAAGTTAAACTTGTACATAGAAATGGTTTTAAGAGACTTGTCTCTTTTACAAGAATCACACAAGAAACCTCAAATCTCTTCTCTGAAAATATAGCACAATAATGCTCTCACTCTTACTATTTTCACTCAAGAAAATACAAGTATCAAAAGGCTAGAAAACATCATACCACCGTCTCGAATGAGATGTTCAAGAGAAAGAATCACGGATTGAAATCCTAGCCAACGAGAGTCAAAACTCTCTAGAACTCTCTCTCTCTCTCTCTCTAAAAGCAGAACGAAGGATACAACATGTCCAAATTTAACTGGCATCTAAGGAATATAACTACTACATTCAATGTGCCAAATCAAACTCTCAAAACTTGGACATATGTCACCATCCAGTTAAGTGATCCCACTAACAAAAATGAGTTTCTAAAAATATGCTTTTACTTTGAAAATTAGAAAGCATACCAAACTGAGTTCGATTCTCAACATTCTCTACCTTACTATCTTAATTTTCAGGTTATAGTGCAGTCATGAGCATATCATCATTTTCATATTTCATTTGCTCCAAGTACCTGTAAACATCACAAAGTATTAATAGATAATATCTTCCAAAAAATTTGGAATTTGTCTAGATGTATTATCTTTGTTCTTATATCAGAAGGGTTAAATTGAGCAGCAACATTGCCAATCTTCAAAATTTCTTTTGAAATTATATCTCTAATTAAATGACATTTAATGTCTATGTGTTTAGTCGTATCATGAAACATGGGGTTTTTGCTCAATTTTATAGCACTTTGGTTATCAGAATACAAAATTGTATTTTCATCAACAAAATCAAGTTTTTTTAGTAGTCCACTTTACCAAATACCTTCTTTAAAGGCATCAGAAGCAACAATGTATTCTACTTTAGTTAAGGACAAAGCTACAATCTTTTGAATTTGAGATTTTCAACTAAGTACGGTATTGCATGAGGTAAAGAAATAGGATAAAGTTGATTTTCTATTATCCATATTTCCTTCAACATTAGAATCAGTAAAACCCTTTAAAGTTACCCCTTCTTTATTCATTTTAAATACAAGACCATAGTTTGATGTACCTTAGATATCTTAAAGGCCATTTTAAAGCATTCCAATGTTTTTCCCTAGTGTTACTCATAAATCTACTAAGTATGCTAATACTAAAAGTAAGATCAAATCTGGTACATACTATCAAATGCATGGCAAATCCAATCACATTAGCATAAGGGATTTTTGACATTCTATTAAATTCCTCATTATTTTTAGGATAGAATTCAGTTGAAAGCTTAAAATGATTAGCAAGTGGTAGGGTCACAGTTTTGCAGTCAAACATGTTAAATTTTTTCAAAATTTTATCCACATAGTCATGTCGATTTTAAAATATCCTATCTTTTTCTTTCTTTCTAAAAAATCTAATTTCCAAGGATCTTTTTGGTAGCCCGAAGATCCTTCATATCAAACTCAAATTTAAGTTTTTGTTTGATGTACTCAATTTCAGATTTACCACAACTGGCAAGTAGCATTACACCACATAAAGTACTAAGTAAAGAGAATTTTTACCTCTTTTACCTATACAATAAAGACATGTATTATAATTGCTTCTTTGTTAATCAAGTTTCAAGACAAAAGTGTCAAATCTTTTGTACCATTGTATCCGTGCTTATTTTAAACCATAGAGAGATTTCTCCAATAGACACACAACATTTTCAGAATCATCTTTATGAAACCAACAGGTTATCTCATATAGAATTTTTCATCTAGTCACAACAAAGAAAAGCAATTTTGACATCCAACTGATTAAGTTTACATTTAAATTGAGAAATAAGGGCGAGAATGCATCTAATAGTGGTGTATTTAACAATAGGGAAGAAAATTTCATTATAGTTTATACCCTCTTTTTGTGTAAAACCTTTTGCTACAAGTGTAGCCTTGCATCTAACATTTTTATTTTCTCTTTCCCTTCTTTTATTTTGTAAATTCACTTACAATCATTTAGTTTATGATTCTTAAGCTTTTCAACCAGTCCCAAGTGTTATTTCTAAGGAGTGAAGAAATTTTATCTTTCATAGTAACTATCCAATTATGATAGTCTTTACAATTAATGGCATCATCACAGTAGTCTAGCTCATTTTCAAGTTGTTCTTGACATGTAAAGAATGAAACAAAATCATCACAATCAAATCTAACTGGTGGTTTGATCTTCCTTCTCTCCTTTTCGCTTGCAAGTTGATATTCATCAAGGGGATCAGGTTGATCACTAAAACCAGTGATTTGATTGTTTTTAGTTTCAATTGAGATGATATTTTCATTAGGATTAGTTTAGTCAAATCAAAGAACAGAAGTGTCTCTCTCACTATGAGGAATCTCTACTTCAATTTGAACATCTTTTTCAGTTAAGTTATTTTGTTTTCCTTCTAAACATGACATAATAAACTTATTAAAAATAATATCTTTTCTAACAATTAATTTGTACCTTTTTCACATTTAACCTATAATCTATAGCTTTTCACTTTTTCACAATAACCCAAGATGACACATTTAAGTGATCGACGTTCTGATTTTCCAATATTTTGGTGAGCATATGTAGCACAACCAAATATTTTTAGGTGAGAATAATCAACAGGATTTTTAGACCAAATAGATTTATGAACATCCAAATTTAAGGCATTAGTGGGAGTTATATTAACAAGATATACAACAATTTTTACATCTTCACACCAATGTAATCAGTTAAACCTGAACTAAAAAGCATGTATCTTACTTTGTATAATAAAGTTCTATTCATTCTCTTAGTTATGTCATTTTGTTAAGGGGTATCAGTAACTGTTCTATGTCTTAATATGTCACTCTTTACAAGAACTGTTGAATTCATAATTGCAAAATTTCAAACCATTATTAATTCTCAAAATCTTCATCTTATGATTAGTTTGGTTTTCAATTTGTGTTTTCCAATATTTAAAAATAGAAAAAGTTTCATCTTCTGACTTTAATAAAAAAAACCCAAATTTTCCTTGAAAAATCATCAATAATCAGAAGATAATATTTGAAGCTAGATAGGGTGCACAAAAGCAAGACCCTACAATCTGCATGCACATACTCAAGTATTGGTTTGGATCTATGAATTCCATGTAAGAAGGGAAGCTTGACTTGTTTGCCTATCACACATTGTTCATAACTACCAATATCACCAAGTTTTTTATTTCCAAAATGTACATTAGCCCCTACATAAAGGTATCCGTAATGCTTAGGTGGTGATATATTGGTGATATTTTTACTCAAAATCCTGCCAACTTTAATAAAAACGAAAACCCTGAATTTGAAATGTAAAACCCATGTTTTCTTTCATTCCCCCCATTTCCATCCACAATCATCTTTCATTCCCTCCATTTACCACTCCCCACTTGCCTCCTCCAACCCAGACGCAACCCAAACAAATGGACTAACAACCAATTTCTTCTCCTTATCTGATATGGAAGCTGACGAAATTGAAGAAAACAATCGTTGGGAATCTACTTAAACGTGCACAGTGGAAATTAATACAAATTTTAATTCCCACCAAGGATCTCTTTGTGTTTAGATAGAAATTGTACCTTTTACAAGATTTGCAAACTCTTTGCCCATTCTTTCTTTCCAACGATCTTGATTCATCATCCACAGCTGTCCAATTGTCCAGCCTCCAACGATCACACAGAGTAAAAACTTGTAGGATTAGGATTTTCTTCTTGTGCTAGCAAGAATAATGAATCTCCACCAAATTGTAAACCCTAATAAGCCCAAACAGGCTTGGCTTGACCTGGTCCAATATTTAATTAACCCATTTAATTAAACTTGGTTCGTGAATTAATTAATCCAATTAATTAATTCGGGCCTATAAATAAGCAACCAAATTAATTAATTGATAAATTACAATCTTCAAGTTCTTCTTTTTGTGTGCTACTCATCAGGTTCCCGATCACGATGCCTAACGACGTGAAATATTATTTTGATCTAATCAAAATTGATAAATTAAAACACCTTTTTAATTTATCACCAATTCACATTTGTTGCCCCAGATTGACATCTAGCAATGTGTAGGACAATACATGTAACGAAAAATGTCACGTGGTATGACAAAACCAAACTCGTTCGTTTACCGTGAAACTATAATCCCTTCGTTAATATGATCCGATCAATTAAGAGATATGGAAATGTGTCAATCTCGATTATCGATCATATCTTTCACTCCACTATTAAGTCAATATAAGTCAAAAACTCATTTTCGACTTATGAGTACACCTTGGTCAAGGATCTTGTTATCGACTTAATTGAATGAAATGCAGATCATAATCTCTTACTATCTAAGAGTGACAATTCCTCTATTGGTCATTCACAACCTTCATAAGAGTCTTTACATACCCAAATGATGCCGTATTAGCGGTCCTTGACAGAGCAACACCCATCACTGTCAAAGCATGATTGTCCTCATATAAGGTACTATGACGACCTCAAGTCAAAAGAACAATCCCACTACCGAAAGTTAGGGATTAACCACTGATACTCAGATAGTTATCCATGTGGAATCTCTAGGCAATTCTCCAATGTTTTGTTCTATAACAAAATATCCACGTATTCATTCAAATGTCATCATACTTTAATTTGTGAGATCAGCTACTTACTTCACAAGTAAGAAATGTCACACGTGATGGTTTATCCATAATAACGATATTCGTATCTCGTTATTACTTACGACCACGGACGATTTAAGATTCAATTATATGTAATTTGTATCTCACAATCACAACTCCTCGTGATTAACAAATTACGAAAATTTGAATTTATGGACTCTATTATCTAATTTAATTGTCTATTAATTAAATAATAGATCTGTCATTAAATTGCATTAATTATTTATTAAAAGTATTTATGTCCAAGGTTGATTCGATCTAGGGCATAACACTTACAAACTCCCACTTGCACCAGATCCAATCACTTATGTATCCAATATCATAAGAGTCTCTATGACGATCATGTTTATGCTACGACAACTCTTTGTCAGTGGATCTGCAATATTGTCAAATGTGAGAATTCGTTATTCTATTTACATCATTTCTATGTATTATCTCTCTGATGAAATTATACGACCTTAATACATGTTTGGATTATTGATGAGACCTAGTTCCTTCGCCTTCGCGATGACTCTATTGTTATCACAATATAATGGCATATGATCAATAATATTAAGAACTACTCCAAGTTCATTAATGAACATCTTGATCCACATTGCAACTCTTTGCTATTTCTGAAGCAATCACGTATTAGGTTTTTGCTATTGAATCAATGATTGTTTCATGTTTGGAACCTTTCCAACATACCGTTTAAGAGTAAACCAATTTTTTCATATAAAATCATCTCAAGATTTTATCTATGTAGATTGGGATAAGTTAAAGCAATCTTCTAGATCTATCTCGATAGATCAAGTTGCTTCTCTCATATCGTTCATGAATAAATCATTTAATAACCATTATTTCAACGATTGAAACATAAGGATGTCGTTTCCTATAATATTAAGAATGTGACAATACTCCCACTATCTTCTTGTAAATACACAATTCGTCTTCATATTTGATGAAATCAAACATTTTGATTTTTCCATCAAATCGAAGATTTCAGCTTCAAAAGACTTGTTCTAACCCATAGTCACGGTATGTAACTATTGCAACCAAAATCCGAATGGACCTCAGCGTGGCTACAAGCGATAGATTTCATCAAAGTCAACACATTGTCTTTGTTTGTTACCTTTTGCTATTAGCCTTACTTTGTATGTATGGATATTCTCATCCATGTCAACTTTTTATTGTAAACCATTTACAACCTATAGATTTTATCCCATCAGGAGGGTCGACTAAGGTCCAAACCTTGTTTACATACACCGAGTTCATCTCGAATTTCATGGCCTCTTGCTATCTTTTTTAAGTCAACACTTGACTTTATTTTTGTGCAATTAGTAGGTTCATCATCCTGGATCAGTAATACCTGAATAGTAATCACAAATTCTCACTAGCTTGAAGGTCAAATGTTCCTACTAGATTCATACAGAGGTGACATGTCCTCAGGAGTCGTTACTTCCTGATGAAGAGTATGCCTCATATTAGATATGGTATCAAACTCGGATTCATCTACTTGGTTAACTATATCTGTGAACTCTTGAACTCTTTCAAGTTCTATTTTGCTCCCACTGTCCTCTCATAGAGTAAACATTTTCTCTAAGAGGACGATATGTCGTGAGACAGAGACTTTCTTCTTAATGGGATAATAGTATTAATATCCAAGTATTTATTTTGGATATTCCACAGATATTTATTTATCAGATATATACTCTAGTTTATCCGATTCATTGCGTTTCAAATAAGCGTCACAGTCCCAAACTTTTATATGAGATAAATTGGAATTATTGTCGTTTCATAGCTCGTATGGAGTTCTGTTTACCAACTTAGATGGGACATGATATAGTGTGCAATACACTGCAATCAGTGTATGATCCTAAAACATTTTGGGAGGTTTGTATGGCTTGTTATCAATCGCACTATATCGAATACTTTACGATTCCTCCTTTCAGATACACTATTTTGTTGCAGTGTATATGGAGGATTCCACTGCAAGAGAATCTCATTCTCTCTTAGATAATCCAGAATTTTATCTTTAAAATATTTCCACTTGATCGAATCTTAGTGTGAAAATCTCTTTATGTCATTGTTTCTCTACTTTTAGCTTGAATCCCTTGAATCTTTCAAGATGTTCATGCTCGAATTCCATCAAGTATATATGACTATTTTTGTAATAGTCATTAGTAATTTTGATAAAATAAGAGAAACATCACCTTACATCAATTGACCTATCCATATGCATCAGTATGCATTAGACCAGTAATTATGCAGATCTTTCTCCTTTTTAAGTAAAAGAAGATTTGGTGATTGTATCAGACATGCTTAATACTTGTCAAAATCATTTGACCCCAAGTATACATCTCTATGTAACTTTGGAATTGCATTTCGTCTATATTACCAAATCTAAAATACCAGATTTAGGTATTATTCAAATTATTACTTTGATGCCTCTTAACTTCTATACTCATTATAAAATGTTTAGTATTTAGAATATAAATGTTATTTTGTGGCTTACCATAACCATTAAGATCTTAATCAAGATAAGCAGGAACAACAATTGTCCATAACATTAAAGTAGTTTATGTCTGAACATGAAATTCATTTTAATATTCCAGCTATGGTGGGTACAAAGAAATATTTCTCTAATTCCAATACTAAGTCAAAAGGCAACGGGAAGAAGTATGCTCCTATAGGCAATGCAACAACATTTACTCATCTTTAACGTGTAAGTCAACTTCTCCCTTTTGCAGTGGCTAATTCTATCTACTTTCTCCATATTTATATAAATATGAAATCCACATCTGGTACCAAATACCTAAGAAGTTTATGAAGTAGACGTAAGCCTTGCAATATTTCTTCCAATGACCTTTTCATTCTATAACGAAAATAATGGTCATTAGACTTGGTATTTGTCCTTCGCTTTGACCATCTCAGCCATATTACATGCTTTCTCCAAAGCTCCTTTAGACTTCCTCTTTATACCCTTAGAAGAATCAACGACTTGCCCACTTCTAACTTTGTTATTGGGCATAACAGTCCTAAACATGTTAAGCAACTCAATGGCTGTGGATTTGAACTTATTCATATCATAATTCATTATTAGTTTAAATAACTCTCTGACAGAGATTGCAGAGCTAAGTCAATACTTAGTTCGTAGTTCATGACTGAACCTCTTTGAGGCAACCTCTCAATGACAATCATCTTCAGTACATGAGCATCGATCGAAGATTGCTCTGTCATTTTGCACCGTATAGTTGTTTGGAAGTCTTATATGCTTCCACACATGATTATTATCGTACAACTCTTTGTAATGAAGAATCATGTGTTAACATCTATAGTCTCATATTGCCTTTGTAACTTAGGTGACATAGTTGCAAGTATCACATACATTGCAACACTATTGTCGTCACTGTGCTTATTATAGCAGCCACCTTTTCCATAATGAGTCATCAGCGGGTGTCTCTAGAAAGGGCTACTTGAGGACAACCAATTTTTTTCATGCGTGAGAACAATTCTCAAATTACGTGCTAATTGGTTGTTAGCATTCAGTATGCCATTCAAAACATATGATTACTCAAGATTCAATATAAATGTAAATGATGAAAAGAAAAAGAATAATATATAAAATGCATCAATTAATTTAACATGGACTTCTATTAAATTAATTATACTCCCACTTTTTAACTCAAATTTATGACCCTCTCACATAAATTTATGGAGTACATACTTGACTCCCAATGGGTTGGGATCCAATCTGTTATATTAAAATTTTGAGTGTACTCAAATAGCCTCAATAAAATATTTGGGTAGATACTGTTATCAATTGTATCTCCATACAACTCCTAGATCATTAAGCTGACAATTATTTGTCTTCACACATCTTATGTGTTAGCTTAATATGCCTCTATAATTTATCTTCTTGAGTATACTCAACAAAAGATAAATTTTAGTTAACTCGGACCAATCATTCAGAAATATCTAATATTTCATACTGTTAAACATATCCATAATAGACCAACCTTGAGTGTACTCACACATCTTATGTGTTAGTTTAACATGCCTCTAAAATTTATCTTCTTGAGTATACTCAACAAAATATAAATTTTAGTTAACTCGGACCCATCATTCAGAAATATCTAATATTTCATACTGTTAAACATATCCATAATAGACCAACCTTGAGTGTACTCAACAATGATCCATCTCCATGGTCCCTCCCTCTTCTTGCTTTTTCAACTAGTCCAGCTGTAACATGTATCATATACTAGTTGGCACGCAGGCCTAAATGAAATTGGACTCCCAGACCCATAGTAACAATAAAAATAACGGATTCGGAAGTCCAAAATGATTAAGAGTTCGCAGGCCCATAATAATAACAATAATAATGGGTTCACTGGCTCAAAACAATTAAGAGCTCGTAGGATCATAAAAAGACAAAAATAAAACTAACCATTCAATACATCCACATCGTCGAATCCATAATCGTCCACTAATAATACATTCACCACAAAAATGTATTCCTATATAATATCTAATATTATATGCAAACACGTTTC
The DNA here is from genome assembly GCF_002742605.1 of Olea europaea var. sylvestris. Lineage (NCBI taxonomy): Eukaryota > Viridiplantae > Streptophyta > Magnoliopsida > Lamiales > Oleaceae > Olea > Olea europaea. The sequence continues at coordinate 19,478,452 of NC_036253.1, read as the reverse complement.
AAGTTTCTAGCAATTAAGTCGTGATAAGAGTGTAAAATATAATATTTTCTCTTCTTAATTATTGCATTGGTGTGACTATTTGATACCAAAATACAATCATTATACTTATGCTTTGATTCAGGTTACATTTTGGTAAAAAAATGTGAAATTTAGAAGAAAAGAGCGAAAAAAGACCACAATGGAAGAAAGTGAAAGTTTAAGGACCAAGTTGCAAATAATCTAAAGATGAGACGGGCAATGGAATGATGATTCGAAAAGCTAGGAGTCAGTTGGATACAATTAGAAGTCAAAAGAAGTTAAATATCATCATAACATATTCACAAATCAAATTCCAACCGCATAAAGATTTTCCAAATTTTCAGTCAAAGATTGAAGTCCACTTTTGACCCAGTAAACGTTGGAATTTGGAAAAAGCTATTTCCTATCAAAATTGTAGCCCTTTGTGATAGCTTTTCAACGCACTTTGAATTTAATTGGACATCGGGAGAGAAAGTTATGATCAAAATACTGAAAATAGTCGCACAGAATATTCTAACCGAAAATTTAGTTTCCTTATTCGGTTCAACCTCTTTTGGAAACAACTTGGCACACTGTTTTAACCCCAAAGCAAGAGAGAATGGCCCCCAATGATCTTCGATCTCTTTTCTCTCATCTTGGGCACACGAACTCTATGGAAGGCTAAAATTTTGGTGAAGCCACGAAGGATCTTGATCGAATTTGGGGATTTTAACATCTTTTCATTCGTGTAACCTGCTTTTCAATTTTGAATAATTTTGGGATTTAGATTTCTACCTTATTATACTTTTGAAGTTTGTTTAGCTTTTATTAAATTGTTCATGGATTCAATTATGTTTTTTTCCATTGAATGACAAAAATATTTGTTGGATTTAAACATCAATTGATTTATTGATGTGATTTAATTACATTTTTATGCTTGAGGTATATAATCATTTCTTGAATCATATTCTAATAAATCAAAAGAGGAATATGTTCTTAGGAAGCCTAAATTCTAGAATTATAAGTAAAATTAAATTGATCTAGGTTTTCTTCATGAATTGGTTTTGAAGTGGTTTAAATCTTATTAGATTTTTTACAGAATTAGGCATGCTCTTTCTATAGTTTGATCGAATATATATTGAATTCCAATTTAAAATAATCTCATTGGTGTGATTCATTACTACCTTATGCTTGATGTATATGATCGCTTTTGAATCTGATTTCAATAGATCAAGTGGGAATGTATTATAGGAACCTAGATTTTTTTGTAAGATACATGAATGATTGGTGTTGATTGATCCAATCCAGGAGAATGAATTCTGGCGCTTCACTAATCTCACATTTCATAATTGAATCTCATTCCAATTGACAAATTATTTTCACATAATTCATGAAATTCTAATTCGATAAATCCTTTAAATAATTCGTCAATCTCCCTGTGGAATCGAACACCTCAAAGCTGTGCTACAACTACCGCGTTATTCTTTGGGCGTAATCAAATTTTGGCACCTTTGACGGAGAGACGGTACAAATACTTGAAGGATTCTCGAGCAAAAGTGTGACTTCGTCCCTTTTTACATTCTTTTAGCTAGTTTAGTTTACTTTCTTAATTATTTTGTTATTTCATATTTAGTTTCATTTTTTTTTTTTTGGTGTTTTATGAACGGGATTTTCTATCAAGGAGTTCTGACCCTTTTGTTCGAAATTTATTCGTTCGTACCGAACCGCTTGCAGAATCAAATCTTGTTCCACACGAGAGAGGGTGATTTATTGCGAGGCCTCAACCAGTGTTTGAATCTCTTCCTAACCCTCTCTTTGATACTGCCATGAACACCACACATCACATAACACAATGTCTGATAATGAGCATGGTAATACCCCTATAGGACCTTGATCACCTTCACCCCACACGCACATCTACACCGTCATGAATCATGTTTCCACCTAATATGCCACGTATGGACCTAAAACCGAGAATGATTCAACTTTTTTCCGATTTTCATGGTCTTGAAAGGAAAAATCCATACGTACATATTAGGGAGTTTGAGGTGGTGGTGGCAACCTTCCACAGTCAACATGATACTTTGGATGCAGTCAGGCTAAATGTTTTCCCATTTTCACTCAAGGAACGAACAAAATGTTGGTTGTATTCACTGTGACCACATTGGATTGGCACTTGGGTTGAAATGACCCAAGCATTCTTTGGCAAATACTTTTCCCATCATCAAGCAACTGCTTTAAAAAAAAATTCTTCTTTTGTCCAAAAGGACAACAAAACTTTATATCGAGCATGGGAAAAATACAAAGAATTGAAAGCCCTTTACCCTCACCACGGTTATGAAAGTTGGCGTGTTGTGAGTTACTTTATGAGGGATTATTACCTATGGAGCGCCAGTTTGTGGAAATGATGTGTAATGGTGAATTCGTAGAAAAGATCTAGATGAGGCTAGAGAGTACTTAGATAACTTAGCCGAGAAAGCCCATACCTGGACTGGACCTAGTGCCACTGAGAGTACTAATAGGTCACGACCTACCGAAAACACCACTAGCACATGCATTTATCATCTTAGGAAGGAGAATGACCTTAGAGCCAAGGTAGATGCCCTCACTAAAGAACTCAAAATCTTACGTGCTAGGGACTCAAAGCCTACGCAGAATGCAACCCATGTTGAATCTTTAGGACCGTATTTTGTCTGTGGTGGAACTGATCATCCAGCTCAAGGGCGCGCTACCTACTCTGAGATGAGGAAAGTCTATGAGGAACACTGCAATGTCTTAGGCACATACCAAAAGCCTTATTATTCCTTTTCTAGAACATACAATCAAGGATGGCGGAATCACCCCAATCTCAGCTGGAAATCTGAAGGCCAACCAAATAAAGCTCACATTGCACCTCCATATTAGCCCACGTCCTCTAAGAACTCTTTAGAAGACACTCTACATGCATTTATAGAGGAACAAAGTAAGACTAACCAAAAGTTTGATACTATGATCACCAAATTGTTGAAGAAAATAAGGAAATAAAATCTCATATGTCCAAACTAACTAATGCCTTAGCTGTAGGAGAGCGGGTAAAATTCTCATCGCAAGCTCAACTGAACCCTAGGAGGCAACACTTGGCACAAACTTTAGGGTCAGGAGAAAGCAATCTTAGAGAAATAAATGCCATAACCAATCGGTCTGGTAAGGTCATAGAACCAATTCTCAAACCTAAGGAAAATGAAAAGGTCCCTGACAATACAGAAGAGAGCACCCCTAGTAAGGAGGTGGTGAAAAATCCATCTAGAGTGCCTTTTCCTCAAGCTCTCAAGTCTACCTCAAAATCTGTCGGCCAACATAATGAAATCCTAGAGCATCTAAAACAAGTAAAAATCAATCTACCTCTCCTACATGTGATCTCCTAGGTTCCTACATATGCTAAAGTTCTAAAAGGCTTGTGTACTGTGAAGAGGAAACACCATGTCAAGAAAACTGCTTTCTTGACTTAACATGTGAGTGCTGTGATTGAGCAAAAGATCACACCAAAGTATAAAGGCCCTGGTTGTCCTATTGTCTCTTGCATCATCGGGAACCATGAGATTTCACAAGTCCTTCTTGATCTAGGGGCTAGTGTCAAGATCATGCCGTATGATATTTACTTGTCGTTAGGGCTAGGAGAGATGAAACCCACATTAGTAAGTTTATAATTGGCTGATCGATCCACTATTATGCCTAGGGGAGTAGTTGAGGATGTGTTGGTACAAGTTGACAAATTTTACTACCCTATTGACTTCTTGATTTTGGACCTAAAAGTTGATGTGAATGTTAACTCCAAAATTCCCATAATTCTTGGTGGACTTCTTCTTGCCACAGCTAATGCTCTTATCAATTGCAGGAATGGTCTAATGAAACTATCATTTGGGAACATGACCCTGGATGTCAATAACTTTCACATCATCAAGCAACCTAAGGAGGATGACGAGTGTTATCAAACATTCATGATTAATGCACTCGTTCAGGAGAAAGCACCTGCGATTATTGACCGCGAACATTTAAACACTTTCCTTTCAAATTCTAAAATTCTAGCAGGGTATGATGATGGGGAATATGCTAATATTTGTCCTGCCTTTGACGATTTGTAGGATTTTGGAACATCACCAGCGATTATTTCCACTGAGCTTGGTGCAATGCAAAGAGTGTTAACAACGCCATGGTTGGATGCGGGCTAAAGAAACAAACATTGGGTCGAGCCAACGACAATAAACAAAGGAGCTTCTTAGGAGGCAATCCAAGGGGAGTTATTTTCCCTTCTTTTGTCTTATTTCTGCATTTGTTAGGTTTATTTGCATCACATGCATTATTCACCTCATTCTAGTTTATTTTCTTTTTCTACATCACATTTTCCATTGAAGACTTTCAGGCTTCTTATACTTCAACTCATGTGATTCACTTCGGCACTCAGGTGACATCTTTCCTTACCTTTATATGGCAAACATTTTTTTCATTGAGGACAATGCAATGTTTAGTTGGGGGAGAGTTAACTTAAATTTTGTTGTGAATAGCATGATTTACATGGAATTTTGGTCTAAATTTTTCCTTAAGTCTCTATTTGCTACATGTTCATGTTTTCTAATGACAAAATATGCCATTAGAAGTTGATATTGTTCATGTGAGTCTAAATGTTAAGACACTTGTTGAATCATTTTGTGCACACAAGCCTTGTGGTAAGATAGTGGTTTAACACATGTAATTAGAGGAGTCTCTTGCTGAAGTTTTCTTGTGGGAGAATCGGTGATGATTGAGAGCCATATATACTAAACATGGTAATAAGCATTCATTGGTTTTATGACTTAGAAACTCTTTTGAGAATAAAGTTACATGGTTTGTGGTGTGATGGTTGATTACTTGGGAAATGATGACAGTCAATTTAGGATAAATTTTAACCTTTCAAGCCAATTTCTTGCATGATTATAACCCCTAGTAGCAACTTTGAGCCAATACACACACATGTCTAACATTTTTCTTCATGCACCAGTGCTATCCCTTTCCCTCTACATTGGAGTGAGACCTATACATGTGTTTGCCCACCTTTTCACTTCCAAGCCCCCATTTAGCCCCCATTTTGTGAAAGTGAAAATGAAAATGAGTGGAATAGTATTTTTTTGAAAAATGAGTGGTTGAAAAGGAAGGAAAAGTTTTTGATTTATGTATAATATTATTTTATGAAAGATTGTGTGGTTGATAATAAAAGAGAGAAAAATGAAATGTAATGGAATGAAAATTAATGGGGGCCAAACGGGTGCCAAGTGTGTCATAGGTGTTGGAGGTTTAATTATGAAGAAAAGAAGCAAAGAGATGACAAAAGTTGATAAGTGCTCAAGTGAAATCATAAAAGTTAAAAGAAGAAGAGTGGAAGGTTATTAAAAAAAAACAAAAACAAAAACAAAAAAAACAAAAAAGAATTTTTTTTAATTGATTTTGGGGATTGAAAGTAATAAAGAATGTGTTGATGTGATCCATTTAGAAGCTTGATGCTACACTTGGCTATATGCTTGGAAGTCATTGAATCTTTATATCCTCATTTTCATACGGCCTAACCCAAACCACATTACAACCCTTTATATTGATTATTTTGATCCCAAGTATGGTTGTGGTAAGAAGTGGATGAATTCTCATTTGGAAGTATGCCTATCACAATATCAATATTTGTTTGTTGCTTATTCATAAATATTTAAGCCTCCAAGTCATGAATACATACCTTTTCTCAGCTCCATTGAGAGAAACCCGAACTAAACACTTTGACACATTTGGCAAGTGTTTTTCATATCTTGATGATCATGGCATTGTTAAGTTCTTGTAGTGTTGAGTTTGAAAGGGACACGGCATGTGGTTAAATTGATACTTAATAATTTCACTTGTATCACAGTCTAATCATTCGTTTACTTGTTCTGCCTTGAATTGCTAGGGACTAGCAATAAGTAAGTTGAGGGTGTGATAAGAGTGTAAAATATAATATTTTCTCCTTTTAATTATTGCATTGGTGTGATTATTTGATACCAAAATGCACTCATTATACTATACTTTGATTCAGATTGCATTTTAGTAGAAAATGTAAGATTTAGAAGAAAATAGCGAAAAGGGATGACAATGGAAGAAAGTGAAAGTTTAAGGACCAAGTTGCAAATAATCTAAAGATGACACGATGATGGAATGATGATTCGAGAAAGTAGGAGTCCATTTGGTGCAATTAGAAGTCAAAAAAAGTTAAATATGACCATAACATATTTACAAATCAAATTTCACCCGCATAAAGATTTTTCAAATTTTTAGCCAGAAATTGAAGTCCACTTTTGACTCAGTAAATGTCAGAATTTGAAAAAAGTTAATTTAGCAAAATTGTAACCTTTGTGTTATCTTTCCAACGCACTTTGAATTGCCTTAATTGGACATCGGGAGAGAAAGTTATGGTCAAAATACTGAAAATAGTTTCACAGAAAATTCTAACCAAAAATTTAGTTTCCTTATTCGGTTCAACCACTTTTGGAAACAACTTGGCACACGGTTTTAACCCCAAATCAAGAGAGAACGCCCCCCAATCATCTCCGATCTCTTTTCTCTCATCTTGGACACAAGAACTCCATGGAAGGTTAAATATTTTGATGAAGCCACGAAGGATCTTGACCGGATTTGGGGATTTTAACATTTTTTCATTCATGTAACATGCTTTTCATTGTCGAATAATTCTGGGATTTAGATTTCTACGTTATTATACTTTTGAATTTTGTTTAGCTTTTATTAAATTGTTCATGGATTCAATTATGTTTTTTCCATTGAATGATGAAAATATTTGTTGGATTTAAACTTCAATTGATTTATTGATGTGATTTGATTATTGTTTTATGCTTGAGGTATATAATTGTTTCTTGAATCGTATTTCAATAAATCAAAGAGGAATATGTTTTTAGGAAGCCTAAATCCTAGAATTATAAGTGAAATTAAATTGATCTAGGTTTTCTTCATGAATTTGTTTTGAAGTGGTTTAATTCTTATTAGATTTTTTATAGAATTAGTCATGCTCTTTCTATAGTTTGATCGAATATTTATTGAATTCCAATTTAAAATAATCTCATTGGTGCGATTCATTACTGCCTTATGCTTGATGTATATGATCGCTTTTGAATCTGATTTCAATAGATTAAGTGGGAATGTATTATAGGAACCTAGATTTTTTAGTAAGATACATGAATGATTGGTGTTGATTGATCCAATCTAGGAGAGTGAATTCCGGTGCTTCACTAATCTCGCATATTCATAATTGAATCTCATTCCAATTGACAAATTATTTTCACATAATTCACGAAATTCTAGTTCGGTAAATCCTTTAAACAATTCGTCCACTTCCCTGTGGAATCGACACTCTATAGTTATGCTATAACTACCGCGTTATTCTTTGGGCGTAATCAAGTCGTCTAAACTAATTTAGACAAATGGATCGAAAAATTAAATAATCAATTAATCAAATTATTCAATTATTTAATTAGCGGTTGTATTTAATTAAAATCAAATTTTAATACCAAATTAGAGTTCAACTCCAATTCCACAATTATAGGGCAATACTATTTAATTGAAATTACATTTCAATTAAATATCAAATTAGAGTCCAACTCTAATTACAATACTTACGGCGGTTGAATTTAATTAAAATCAAAATTTAATTAAATAGCAAAATTAGAGTCCAACTATAATCCTAAGATTTTAGGGCAAATTTATTTAATTAAAATTAAATTTTAATTAAACACATATTAGAGTCCAACTCTAATTTTAAGAAAAAGTTAGGGTGAGACAATTTAGTTAAAATCAAATTTTAATAAAATATCAAATTAGAATCCTATTCTAAATTCAAGAAATGCTAGGGTGAATTATTTAATTTAAATCAAAATTTAATTAAATATTAAATTAGAGGCCAACTCTAATTCCAAGGTAATTTTTGGGTAAGACAATTTAATTAAAATCAAATTTCAATTAAACATCAAATTAGAATCCAATTCTAATTTCAAGAATATATTTGAGTGAGTAATTAATTAAAATCGAATTTTAGCTAAGTATTAAATCGAAGTCCAACTCTAATTTAAATTGAATTAATATTCTAATATAGGATAGCACTCCTAAATAAAATAAAAAATTTTAATTGGGGTCAAAGTTTAATATTTAAGTTAAAATCCAATTTTAACGAAAATATAAAATGTCGTCAACTTTAAATTAGATTTTAAACGGGTCAAATTTGAAATTTTAGGTCAAACTTATTTGAAAATAAAATTTAAAACCTTTCATATTCTATATCAAAACACCTTTTGGAAACTTGCAATTTGACCCATTTCAAAATTACACGCAAGGTCGCACTATTTTAAAATTCGCATACAGGCCCTTCATTTAAAATTTTTAAACTGAACCCTTTTCAAATAATTGCATGCAGGAGGCCTGCAATTAAACTAATTGCAACAAAGCTCCCGCCTCCAATCCTCTCACACTCGGTTTAAGAAACCTAGAATAATTCACCCTTTTCTCTTTTCTTCATTGTCAACTCTTCCTACTAATTTGGCGGCGTCGACAATGGCGCCACCCCCAATTACCTGGCAAGACATGTCGACTAAAGGCGGTGGGCTCTTGCCAGTGTGCTGCTGTAGCAGCGGCAGTGATGTCGTGCAACATGCCGCTGCTGATGCCAGCCCACGCAGGTGGGTGCGAGCGGTGCACCGCCGACGCCATGCCTACTACCTTGTGCAGATCCAAAAATCCTTTTTTTATTTTTTATTTTTTTCGATTTTCAAAATCAAATTTTGAATATCAAAAATATAATTTTTCTTAATTGCTAGAAACAAGAAAATAATTACAATCAACTTCCCAAACATCAAAGCAATTTCTAACAAAAATAAAGTAGTCTCTGATATCATTGTAGGGAGTCTACTTAAACATTAGCGAAAATTAAAACAGATTTCAATTCTCACCAAGAATCCCTCTTTGTTTAAATAAAAATTGTACATTTTACAAGATTTGCAAACTCCTTTGTCATTCTTTCTTTTCAACGATCTTGATTCACCATCCACGGTTATCCAGTTGTCCAGCCACCAACTACGATCTACACAAAAAACAAAATTGTAGGATTATGGTTTTCTTCTCATGCTAGCAATAATAATAAATCTCCACCAAATTGTAAACCCTAATAACTTATTTATGCCCCCGTTTGGCCCCCATTTTCTGAAAATGAAAATGGGGGGAATAGTAATTTTTTGAAAAATGAGTGGTTGAAAAAGAAGAAATTTTTTTTGATTTACGTGTGATATTATTTTATGGAAGATTGTGTGGTTGAAAATAAGAGAGAAAAATAGAATGTAATGTAATTGAATTTAATGGGGGCCAAACGGGGGCTATATAAACCCAAACAGGTTTGGCTTGACCTAGTCCATGAATTGATTAATCCAATTAATTAATTCGGGCCTATAAATAAACAACCCAGTTAATTAATTTATCCAACACTTGTTAAATTAATTAATTGATAAATCACAATCTTTCAGTTCTTCTTTTTGTGTGCAACCCATCAGGTTCCTGATCATGATGCCTAATGACGTGAAATATTATTTTGATCTAATCAAAATTGATAAGTTAAAACACCTTTTTTATTTATCACCAATTCACACTGGCTGTTCCAGATTGACATTTAGCAATGTGTCAGGGCAATGCATGTGACGAGAAATGTCACGTGGTATGACAAAATCAAACTCGTTCGTTTACCGTGAAACTATAATTCCTTCGTTAATATGATCCGATCAATTACGAGATATGAAAGTGTGTCAATCTCGATTCGATCATATCTTTTACTCCTCAATCTCGATTCGATCATATCTTTTACTCCTCAATCTCGATTCGATCATATCTTTTACTCCACTATTAGGTCAATATAAGTCGAAAACTCATTTTCCTCTTTTAAGTACACATTGGCCAAGAATTCCGTCATCTACTTAATTGAATGAAATGCAGATCATAATCTCTTACTATCTAAGAGTGACGAATCATTTATTGGTCATTCACAACCTTCATACGATTCTTGACATACCTGAACGATGCCGTATTAGGAGCCCTTAGCAGAGCAACATCCAACACCGTCAAAGTATAACTGTCCTCATATAAGGTATTATGATGACCTCAAGTCAAGTGACCATTCCCACTAACACTCAAATAATTATTCATGTGAAATCTCTAGACGGGTCTTCAATGTATAACAAAACATCAACATGTTCATTCAAGTGTCACCACACTTTAGCTTGTGAAATCAACTACTAACTTCACAAATAAGAATGCCACCCGTGATGGTCTATCCATAATAACGATATTCGTATCTCTTTATTACTTACGACCATGAACGATTTAAGATTTAATCATATGTAATTTGTATCTCACAATTACAACTCCTTGTGATTAACAAATTACGAAGATTTGAATTTATGAACTCTATTATTTAATTTAATTATCTATTAATTAATTAATAGATCTACTATTAAATTGTATTAATTATATATTAAAAATATTTATGTCCAAGTTTGATTGGACTTAGGGCATAACACTTACAACAACAAGAACGTTATTTTTTTTTTCTTTGATTTGATCTTAGATTTGATCTTATATAATAAATGAGAAGCATCTACAAATATTTAATTTCATCTTCTTCCTATAATGCAGAGCAATGTACCCAAATTGAAGTAGAGTCACAAAACATGTCCGACAACATGGTCGGCAAGAAGTAGGCAATTTCAAATGGCAATTTGAAAACTGATATGGGACTAATTTGGTGTTAGAAGAGTGGGAATTTGTGTTGTTGAAAATGTGGGAATTTTTGTGGTTTCAGTTTGTGAAATCACAGTGAGAAGCAGGCAGTTTATGTAATCTGAAATGTTTTGTTTAAAATGATGGTTGGACTATTTAAAATGTGGGAATTTCTGTTGTTTATGGCAATTGATATTCACCTTGAGAAGCAGGCAGCGTAAAACGAATTTAGTTGTGTCATAATGGTTGAAGAGTTACATTCACTTCCATAGATTTGAAAATTGAAAATGTCCAGCTATATAATGCCATTTGATTGCTAAAATTCCGAAGGAACCGCTATTGCACTAAAGAAATCATTCTTTATCTCTTCGACTACTTCAAAGAAATGGTTGATACCGCCAAAAGAAACTACGTTCAATGGCTTCAATATCACCACGTAACCCAGGAAAGTGAAAGGGTCCCTGCTCGGATGACTCGAATGGGATCCCTTTAACCACTTGGTCTCTCTTACATCCTCCTCGATGTATTTTTTTTAGACTGTACCATCTCACTAAGCCTGAGATGAGAAGAATAGGATGTAGATTATACGATAGTTTATGCAAGGCAACCATATATTTTGACATAAATCTAGATGATAGACCAAACTAAATATAACAAACTTGTCAGGGATCTCTACAAAAATATAAAAGCAAATGCTGTCCACAAAAACGTAAAGAGAAAATTAAGTGCTAGTCCAATCAAATCTCTTTTTCTTCTTTGTTTAATGCCATTGTTTATCCACAAGAAACCCTCAATTATTTTTTGAAAAAGGACGGTAAAAAGCTCAGAAAATTACAAAATTTATAGCGACCCAAGGCAAAATCAATATGCTATCACAAAATAATAATAATAATAATAATAATAATAATAATAATTAATTCCAAATAATCAAACACTAAACCATTTCACATTAATCGATAATTGAATCATCGATGAGATATACGCAAAGGATTCAGCCCACACACACGCAGATAAGTAGTGAAATCTACCCATTTTATGTCCAGCAAAAAGCAAGGTATAGAACTTTGAAAATTCCGAACCAAACAAAAAAAATGAAGAAATCCACCAAAACAGAAATGAAAACCATTTCAAAACAACGCATAGTCAAGTTAAAGATGCCATCGTACATTTGTCTCAGTCAACCTGCTCATCGTCGCTGACTGGCCGTCGATCATCAGAGGATTTTAATTAGACAGAGTATTGTGTGACGGTTTCTTGTGCAAACAGAAGGTTTTGAGGAATCAGATGAGATAGGGGCTTTTTGGGGATTCTATCAAAATTTTTAACCCATTCTTTAATGGCCACGAGAAATTGAAATTCAAACAATGCCAACTCAGCATTATGGACAAGCTGATATACAAAGTAATGTACAACCAACATTATCCTAACTAGAGCTAACCTATCTTCAGTCTTATCTTTATTGTAAACTGAGGTACTATTCCCATCATCAAATTTCTTCTCCTTTGATTTATTTTTCTTTCTATAACAACCTTTAATAAAATGTCCTAGTTTCCCACGGTAGAAATATTTCTTACCAACAGTCTTATTTTTAAACTTACTCTTGTCATTCCATTTGTTTTTATTTTCATTAAAGGTCTTAGAGTGATAATTAGGTTTACTAGAACCCTTTCCTTTTACTAGCAGAGTTGTGATTTTCCTTAGCTTCAGATTTACTTTCTAGAGCTTTATTCGTTAAGGCATCTATAATTGCAACAGTAGTAAGTTCTGCCCTCCCATACTCTAAAGCAATCTTGATGTCTCTATATCTGTCACTAATGAAGTTCAATAGGACCATAGCCAATTGATTTTTTGAAAATTTTTCATCACAGTTGGCCAAGTTTTGGGTAAATTTTGTAAACTTATTCAAGTTGTTATCCAAATCAATTGAGGGATCCATTTTAAAAGAAAAAAGTTGTTTTAACAAATAACATTTGTTTAGAATTGTCTTGGTCACATATTGAGAAATAGAATTTATTTTAATTTACAGTTAATCATCCAAACTGATAAGATTTGCATTTATTGGAATGTTGGAATGTAGTGGAATGATTATAGTACTCTTTATAATTTTAAAATTGTGAAAGAGATATAGTACTTTTTCATAATCTTAAAATTTTCATAGGAATAGATTTAGAGATAGATAGATATATAAGAATCATGGATGAAAATAGCGGCGTCCAATGTCTTACCCTTCTTGGGGTCCAAAAATTGCTAAAAAATTATGTCTTGATTGATAAAATATTGATCGTGACTCAACTTGCAGTAATTTTGTACTAAAGTATAAGACATATAGTCACATCATTATAGCAAACATAAAATTACCGAATAAAATTATTCTCACAACTAACATAAATATTGTTACAAAATCATTTTAATAGTTTTACGCTATTAATATAAGATGCGCGGTGTGTTCTAATGATTTTTTTTTTAATATTCTTATAGTAAAATGTATCGTCAATATCAATATAAAACATTTAAAATTATCATTATCTAATGTCATAAAAATCAAATATAAAACAGCTATAGTTTTTAGCCAATAGAATTTAATTCATGGCAATGCTTGTAGCCTTTTTCTTTTACCAAAATTCAAGAAATGTTCAACCACTTTTTACCATAATTTATGCTGCGTAAAGTTTTTTTTTTTTTTTTGGTCCAAATATAGCATTACATTTAGTCCATGGTGTTGCCCATGCATGTGAAGTGCTTAAAAACAACTTGCCAAGCATCCAAATGCAAGCAAATTGATCCAAGACAAGAACTAAAGTTCATCAGCTAAAAACAAAGTTTTAGAGGATAATAAATCAGATTTTCTTGATAAAATGCTGGTACAATTCATTTCTTACAAGAAAAGTCCACATATGAGATTTTATAAAGCTTTATGCCAAAGGCTATGAATGAGAAATTTATGACAACCTTTATTATTATTATTATTATTATTATTATAAATCTATGTTAGGCAAATTATTGTCAAACGACCTTCCCGGACTATGATGTAACTCTATAATTTTTCCAATCGGTACCGACCTAATGATTGAACGGAAATCAACACCAAAGTAAAATAACCCGGCACAAAAACTGTTCGAGCCATTTGAAGTAGCCTAATTTTAATGAGTATTGCTCATAGCCCATTTCACTTACTTGGATGGCTAACATTGGGTAACCCACTTAACAGCCCATTTATATCCATAATGGGCTCAACCATCATTGTACCCTAATTGATACCTATATATATCTTGGGCTGCCCATTCTTTTAGTCATATGAACTTACTCTCCGTCTTCCTTCACTGTGTGCGAAAATGGGCGGCTCTCTATGATTCCTCCCTACTATTTTCTTCACTGCCTTTGTGGTTATATTTTATCTTTGTCATTATACCTTCCATTGCACATGTGGGTAAACAAAAGGAAGAACCGTGAGTTAAATGTGGTTTAAGGGATTTCGTGTGATTTCATATTGGTGTTGGTTACAGGAGAAATTGAGCTTGGTTAAAGACTCACCGTAAGACTTTTCGACCAGAAATCAACTTTGACCCCTTAACGCTTGATCTAAGATCATTGGTCAATTGCGTTGGAATATCTACTGAATCTTAAGGGTGAATAGTGGTGGTCCTAAAGCAGCAGATTTGCAACTCTCGATTTTACGAACTTCAGACGTGTCCGCTCTCGTAAATTGTCCTATCTCGATTAAATTTCTGTACTAGCACATTATCGTGTGGGGGTAACAATAGGATTTGGGATTACCGTATGGGTAACCATGGCTTGTGCTAGAAATTAGGAATTGTTTGCTTTTACATGATCAAAATATTTTGTTCTTTTGATAAAATATATTTATTTTCTTTGTGGTATACCTCTAATTTGGAATTTCATTGGTTGAAATTGTCATATTTTTGATGACATACTTCGTTGTTGCCTAGTTAATTTTGTTAGAATACCTATCCGTACAAACATTTCCTTGATCTGAGATTTTGAATCTCGCGAACTCTAGGAATCTAGAGCGATGTATATTGTATATGACTCTAGGATTACTTTGTGCAGCTTGATTGTGATTATGTGCATTTTTGGATTGAAATGTAAAAATGACGATTAAAAATTTTGAATTTAAAATCTTTTAACAGAAAAAGGTGACTTTCTTATATGGCAACAAAAGATGAGAAGTATTTTGGTCCAACAAAAGGTTTCAAAAGCTATTAAAGGCAATTTTCCTGCTGATTTTTCAAAAGAACAAAAAGAGTGAGCCAATAAGCTTGCCTATACTTCCTCGTTTTACACTTGTTTGACATTGTTTTTAGGAAAGTGGGTAAACTGAAAACCACAAAAGAACTTTGAACAAAATTAGAAGAATTCTATTTCCTCAAATCTACTCCATACAATCTTTACTTATTTGATCATTTTTTTCAGTTTTGAAATAGATCCTTTAAAGGATTTTGATGACACTTTAGACATTTTTAACAAATTTGTTTAAAATATTGTTAACTGTGAAGAGACAGTCTCAGAAACCTATAAAGTTATGATTTTTCTTAATTCCATATTTGACACTTATAAAAGAGTTAAAAATGCAATCAAGTATGGTAGAGATACTTTAACACCTGAAATTGTCATTGACTATCTCAAAGTAAAAAGTTGGAGATTAAAGCTGAAAAATATGATAAGAAGGCAATGAGATTCACATGGTGAGGGATAGAGCTCAATTTAAGCAAAAATAGTCATTAAGGGTTCCATGATAGTGACGAGTCAAGTAGTAATGGAAGTAAAAAGAAGAGAAAGGGCAGGTCTAGATCAAAATCTAGGACTAAAGTTAGAAAATGTTATGGTTGTAGGAATACGAGGCATTTTATAAAAGACTACTATAAAGAGAAGTGTAAGTTGAAGGGAAAAGAAAGATGAAGTAAATGTCGTCTTCCATTTCCAAAGTAGATAATGGTGAAGTGTATATGATTACAAATCCTATTGCTTATCCTGCTGAATTGAATCTAACTATCAATTATCGTTTGCATGAGTGGATACTTGAGCACATCTTTTCATGTAACATCACAAAAAGATAGGTTTGAAACTTTACATGAATCAAATGATGGGCATATTGTGCTATATGACAATTTAGCTTATATTATTGCTGGGATTGATGATATTACCTTAATATTCGACACTGATTTTGTGTATACTTTAAAATATTTTAGGTACATTCCTTAACTATCTTATTTTTAGTAGGAAGAATTGAAAATGCTTGACTTCACTAGTAAAATTAGAGATGGAACTTTAAAATTGTTGAAGGGTTTTCCACTAAGAGAAATGACATTTGCATCGCTACTGGATAAGTGATAAGAGGTCTAGATTCCTTTATCTCTTCTGCCAAGGTTGATTACACACACACACACACACACACACACACACACACACACACACACACACACACATATATATATATATATATATATATATATATATATATATATATGGCACAATAGACTTGCACCGTAAGTATTAAGGGTCTTAAACTCCTTAATGAAAATGGTGCTTTTGGAAATGATCATTGTGTGCTTGGTAAACACCATAGACCTTCATTCTCCATGAGTGTTTATAAAACTAAAAACATTCTTAAATATGTGTATTCCTATCTATGGGGTTCTGCTAGTAATCCCACATCAGATAGAAATATATATTTATTGTCTATTATAGATTATTACACGAGAAAGTTGTGGGTTTATCTTTTAAAGGATAAGTCTGATACTTTCCACAATTTTAAGAATTGGAAAGGACTATTGAAAACTAAGTTGGCAAAATGATCAAATTTTTGAGAATTGATAATGGTCTAGAGTTTTGCAACAGTGAATTTGGAAATATGTATAAAAGGAATGAAATAATAAAGCATAAGACTGTTTCTTACACTCTCCAGCAAAAAAAAAGTAGCTAAGACGATAAATAACACTATACTCGATAAAGTGCGTTGCATGATGCTAAGTTCTGATGTCCCAATGTCATTTTGGGGAGAAGCTATTATGACTGTATGTTATTTGATTTTTTTGACTTCGTCTGCTACATCGAATGGTGACACTCCTCATGAAAAATGGTTAGGTAAACTAAGTGATTAATTTGTGCTTAGAACTTTTGGCTATGCTTCTCTCATCAGAGCAAAGGAAAGATTCAACTTAGAGCTAGGATATACGTTTTTCTAGGTTACCCAGACGGTGTTAAGGATTACAGATTGTGGGATAGAAGCCAAATGGGATTTAAGATTATTATAAGTAGAGATGTCACATTTAACAAAGTTGAAGTGCCTTGGCTTAAGACTGAATCTGAACCTGTGAGTGAAGAAGAAAAAGGTGAAGAAAGAGACTAGTTGAAGGTGGAGTTAAGAAATCTTAACAGTACTTACCACCCCGAATAAGGTGGAGACTCAGGTTCAGCAACTTGAAATGGAGAATAGAGATGTAGTAGTGATAGAAGAGTATCCTAAGGTAGAAAATCCCTTAGTAAACTATAACTTATCTAGGGATAGTGAAAGGAGGCAAACGAAAGAGCCTAAGGAGATTCGAATATGAATTCGAGTTAGCTTTTGCTACTGCTAGCTATGAGGATCTAGTTGATAGAGAGCCAAAAATCTTCGAGGAGGCAATGAAAAGTGAACAATCAGAATAGTGGTTTAAGGCAATGAAAGAGGAGATGAGTTTCTTAGAAAAGAATCAATCGTGGGAACTAGTACCTAGACCTAAGAATAAATCAACAATTCATTGTAAGTGGGTTTTTAAGGTTAAGGAGGGTGCTAGTAAATATTAACCTTTAAGATTTAAGGTTAGGTTAGTGGCTAAGGGATACACACAAAATGAGGGTGTTGATTATAACGAGATTTTTCACCAGTTGTTAAATATACTACTATTAGGGTCAAGCTTACATTAATTGCACACTTTGATTGGAACTTGAACAATATGATGTACAAACTGTCTTTTTACGTGGTGAACTTGATGTGCAAATCTTTTATGAATCAACCAAAAGGCTTTAAAGATAAACAAAAATCTGATCATGTGTGTTTCTTGAAAAGATCTTTATATGACATAAAACAATCACCTAGATAGTGGTATAAAATACTTAACTCTCTTGTACTCACTATGGGGTTTCAAAGAAGTAAGTTTAATCATTGCTTGCATTTCCAATATGATCATGCCAACAATGATTGTGTATTTTTATTGTTGTATATGGATGATATGCTCTTGATTGATTCATCACCAAAATGTATAGGATAAAAATAAAGTTGAATGGTAAATTTGACATGAAATACCTATGCAAAGAGAATCGTAGATATGGAAATTGAAAGAGAATGATCAAATTCTACTTTGTTTCTGTATCAGTCATCTTAGGTTTCAAAAGTGTTGAAAAGATTTAACATGCATGAGTGCAAACCTGTCACGTTACCGTTAGCTAATCATTTTGTATTATTGAAGGACTAGGCTCCATGTAATGAAAAAGAAATAGAATATATGAGTATGATTTCATACTATAATGCAATTGGATCTATTATGTAGTTGATGGTTTGCACCAAACCAGATTTAGCCTTTGATGTTACGTACATGTCTAATCCGGGTCCTGAGCATTGGGAAGCCTTAAAATTGATGTTATAGTATTTAAAGGGAACTAGTAATGTAGGTCTAAGATTTGGTTTTAATAAAGAATGTGTGAAATTGAAAAATTTTGTAGATTCGAACTATGCGAGGATACAGATAATAGAAAATCCACTTCGTCTTACGTGTTTACCTTGTCTAACTCTTGTGTTTGTTGGAAATCACAGTTACAATGCATAGTAGTACTACCCATGATTGAATTAGAATATATTGTCACCGCTGAAACAATCAAAGAAGCTCTGTGGCTTAGAGGTTTGCTTCATGAACTTTGTGTTTTAATTGACTATGTAGTAGCGTATTCAAAAAGTCAATCTTCTATACGTCTATGCAAAAAAATCCAGTCTTTCACAAATGCAACAAAACATCCATGTTAGACTATATTTTATTAGAGATATTGTGTTACAAGAAATGATAAGACTTGAAAAGATACATACATAATATAATCTTTTAAACATTGGCACCTCATTCAAAGTTGCATTATAAACTCTATTTCTTCCTTTTTTGTTGCAATATAATTTACTTGTGGTATACTTTAATGCAATTAGTGATCTTTTATGAATGCTTTAGCAAATCTACATGATTATTATTTGGGAGTCATGTATTTCGTTCGTTTAAGGATAAATTTTTATAGTTGTGCATAACAAAGTTACAAATTTTTAATGTTTCTAAAAAGATCGTAGAATTCTTTGAAGGGTTTGTATACAATATAAGAAAGAAAAATGATCATGGGGCCTTGGAGATACAATCTCCTTATCGAGAGTGAGAGAAGCCCGAATTAGTCCAGAGTGAGAAAAGTCTGAATCTAGGTATCCTTTGAGGTTCGACCCTAGTGCAATAGTGAACGTGTATTTTAGTTGAGCCCTCAGTGTACAAATGTTCTAGCTCTTCTTCTCTTTTGTGGGTAGAAGAGAAGGAAAATGCAGAAAAGCTTCCATTCCCCAACCTCCTTTTTCCTTATTTTTCTCGACCTCTCCTTCTTCAGTTTGAGGCAAGGTTCGTGCTCCGGTAACGCATGTCTTGAATCTGTAGTCAGCGGAGGTGCTTGTAACGAAATTCCGTCCATCTCGGGAACGTGTTCGCTGTAAGATAATAAGAATGTCATTTACTGAATATCATTTTTCATAGTCACTTCATGAGTAACATTTTAGAGAATGGAGCGCGCAATCTTTGAGCTTACCCATGCGAAGATGGCAGAAGTCCGGATGATAGGCAGGAGTATTTGCCTATGATTGAGACTCAAGTGTGGTCTTAATACCCGAATTACCCGGGATGCACTGTTTTATCAAAACCAAGAAGAAGGTCGAGCATTATGATGCTCGTGATTTTAATTATAAAAGGATCGAGGCGGTACACTCATAAAGAGACCACAACCAAGCTCAAAGTAATTTTTTTATGCAGCAATTTCATGTATGGAAGTTCATACTTTTGTGTTTTGATGTTATGTCTAGGCACAATTCCTTTTGTAAACTTTATTCTGTGTATGTGCTTATGAAGATGTTATTCGCATTGTTAGATGAATTTTGTGCGTGTAAAGTTGTAATATCAAGGCTTCATAGTATGCATATAAGAATAAATTGAACTTGCTTTATGCCAGTGTTTACTTTCTTGATTATTACTTTTGTAAAGTTATTTCTGCAAAAGCATGCCATGAATACTTGCCATCGTGTAAGTCATTTGCAAATGAATTTTCAAAAATCTTTCTTTTAATGGCATTATCTCTATATTTAGAGTAATATTACCCAATACATAAATTCTTTAAATTTTTATATCCTTATACTTACAATGTGCCATCACCATGTTTTAGTATATTAACACCATTTGTTAACCTGTTTGAATATTATTTCTAATGATTATGTAGGGTGTTAATATCATATTTTAAGATGTTAGCACCATTCATGAAAATTTTAATTTAGATGCCCTCATCTTGTTTTAGGGTAATACCACCTCCCTTTTCATGGGCCCATTACATAAGTTTGAGGTGTTTATACCCCATCATATCAATATATATATTCGTTGCATTTTCTTACCATCGTTCACAAATTGGTTTAAGAGTTTTGCTTCTTCTCATAAAAAGTGCTTTTAAATGTACTAGTGGAGTGAACGTGCATTGCACGTTAATTGATTAATTAATGTTAGAAATAAATGCAAGTAAATTTTTGAGAAATTCATTTGTGAATGAAATTTTGAAACTGGTTAAAAAAAATCTTGTTTATGAAGATTAAAAGTATTGAGATAAGAAGTAATGATATTGATGAACAAACAATTGATTACCATATATTAAGAAGCAATACATTAAATTCAATAATAATAAAATAAAATAAAAAAGCCTATACAACATTTATTGTTGTTTACCTACTTGGCATATTCTTTGAAATTCTCATTTCTAACCATCCTAATGTATTCCATGACTTTGACACAAAGCATGCAAATAGACTTGTCGATAGCATTTATCATAATAGCTTTCAAGTACGGCATAACTCATTTTTAGTCGTATAAATAAAGGCATGAAATGTTACTCTCATACTTACCACAAAGGAAGTTAAAATCAAGCATTCACTGAAAATGCAGTTGCTTGTAATTGTAAATTAATGCTTGTGTAGTTTTTGAGAAAAATTGACCTATTGCCATGATATTTAGCCGCAAACGCACCTAGATAAGAACTTCAAATCAACACTCATGAACTCTTACAAAAAATTAAAAAGTATATCTGAACATTATAAACTAAACCCCTGTTTGGCCCCCATTTTTTAGAAATGAATTTTTTTGAAAAATGAATAGTTGAAAAGGAAAGAAAAGTTTTTTATTTACGTGTAATATTATTTTATGAAAGATTGTGTAGTTACAATTAGGAGAGAGAAAATAGAATATAATGAAATGTAATTTAATGGAGACCAAATAGAAGCTAAATATATAAATAAGAAATCCCGTAAACAAGAACTATTTAATTATAACATTCATGGGAACGTGTATAACCACAGGAGCAGCGCAACCCAAGTAACTAGTATTTAACCACAATCATCCAAGCTAATCCCAAAAGACTCACTTATAAGCTCATCTAAACAAATCTGGTGATCTGACAAATTTCAATACACTGTTAAACTGCACGCCATTTCTAATAAATAAGGGATAGCAGTAACTATTTGAATTAGTATTTTAAACAAAGTTGCACCTAACAAGCACGTTCTCAATCCAAATTTCAAGATTAGGACATAATTGTGTTAGATATTTTTCATCATTTTGCATGTATTTATTTTTTTGTATTGCGAATGATTTGCCGCCCCGCCTAGTGTTTGCCGCTGCGCAACGGGTAAACAGTTGCCTCAATTTCTATAAATTCTGGGCGAATTCTCGTTTGCAAAATACATTAAAAAAATATTCTTCTCTCTTTCTCTTGGCATCATCAGTTCTTTTTCGAGTGTCTTTTTGGTTTGATCAAATAGTCACAATTTGAATCAAACGCCTCCATTGTATCCGGAGAGAGATTTTCTATCATACCCCAGTCTTGACTTCGTTGGATAGGGGAGTGAAATATCTCTTAAAAGATAACGTTTTTTTTTCGTGCCTTGGAGTTCATTAAGTTTTCAGATTTTCCTACATTTTTCTCAACAGTTTTAAGAGATGTCTTTGTTTCATTATCTGACAGTAACTGAATCTGTGGAACCTTCAATTCAAGTCATGAATTAAGATTTGATTCGTCTTGATCGGTTTGATGGACATAATTTCACGCGTTGGCAGGAGAAGGTTTTATTCTTCTTGACAGCAATCAAACTGTCCCACATTTTGAGTGATGATCTTGCGCCTATTCCAGAAGAAAAAGCAGATGATTCAGATGAACGCAAGAAGGAATTACAGGAACAGCGGAAGAAACGGAAGGATGATGATTTTCTGTGCAGAGGCCATATTCTGAATGCACTATCAGATTTCGTTTACAGCGCACACAGGACTATCGGAACAGCAAAAGAATTGTGGCTGACATTGGACAACAAGTATCGTATTGAAGAGGCAAGCAACCAGAAATTCTTGATCGGTAATTACTTTGATTTCAAGATGACGGACAGAAAGTCTGTTCTTGCCCAGGTACATGAATTACAACTTATTGTTAGTAATCTTAAGAATGCTGAAATTGTCTTGCCTGAAGCATTTCAAGTTGGAGCCATTATTGCAAAATTACCAAGTTCATGGAATGGCTATAAAAAGAAACTCAAACATGATGAAACCAAGCATACCCTGGAATCCCTCATGCGTCATTTACGTATTGAGGAAGACTCTCGTAAATGAGAGAATAATGATCAAGCAGCAGAAAAGGCAAACATGATTCAAGGAAATCATAAAGGCAACAAGAAGCGTAAAAACTCCAGTTCTAAGGAAAATTATGCAGAAACCTCTAAGAAAAAATTCAAGGGTGACTGTTTCTACTGCAAGAAATCTGGTCATACTGCTCGTAAATGCCAACATCGAATAAAAGACGAGAAGGCAAAGAACGAAAAGACAAAGAAGGATTAAATGTGACTGATGAAAATCATGATCCAAACCTTGTTGCTGTGGTGGAAGAAGCCAACTCAGTCAGAGTTGAAGTAGGATGGTGGCTGGATACTGGAGCTACAATTCATGTAAGCAATGACAGATCTCAGTTCAAGACTTACAAAGAATGCACCAATGGAAGAGAAGTAAAAATGGGTAACAATGTTCGTACCAAAGTTGTTGGAATTGGATCGGTTGAACTGAAATTCACTTCAGGAAAGAATTTGACTTTGGCAGAAGTTCTCCATGTGCCTAAAATGACCAAGAGCCTGATTTCTAGGGATCGCCTTAACAAGGCAAGTTTTAAGCTTGTAATTGAGTCTGATAGCCTCATAGTATCTAAGAATAATGTATTTGTTGGAAAAGGTTACTCATGTAATGGTATGTTCAAAATGAATCTAATAAATGATAACTTTGCTTATACTGTTGATTCTTTACCTTTATGGCATGCTAGATTAGGCCACATAAATTATAAATCCATTAAGAACATGCATAATTTAGGAATTATTCCTAAATGTAAGTTTGATGATGTTAACAAATGTGATATATGTGTTCAAGGTAAAATAACGTGTAAACCACATAAATCTGTTATGCGAACATCTGAATTACTTGGTCTTATACATTCTGATGTGGCTGATTTGCATAGTAAAGTTTCACGTGGAGGGAACAAGTACTTTATGACCTTTATAGATGATTTTTCGAAATATGCTTATGTATACTTACTAAAAAGTAAAGATGAAGTTTTAAGAAAATTTCTTATTTATAAAGCAGTAGTGGAAAAGCAATTAAACCGAAAAATTAAAGTCCTACGTTCTGATAGAGGAGGTGAATACCAAGTAGCAGAATTAGCAAAATTCTATGAAACTAATGGTATAGTTCACGAGTTTACTCCACCATATTCGCCAGAATCAAACGGAGTAGCAGAAAGGAAAAACAGGACTTTAGTTGAAATGGTGAATTGCATGCTTATTAGTTCTGGTATACCTGATCAATGGTGGGGTGAAGCAATCTTAAGTGCATGTTATACTCTAAATATGACTCCTATGAAGAAGATTAACAAAACTCCAAATGAGTTGTGGTTCAATCGGAAACCTAATATTAGCCGTCTCAAGGTGTGGGAATGTCTCGCATATGTGAGAAATAAGTAATCAATGATGAAATGAGATCCATTATGTCAAATCAAACATGGAAACTGGTTGATTTACCTCGTGGTTCTAAACCAATAGGTTGTAAATGGATTTTCAAGAGGAAATTAAATGCAAATGGCTCTATAAATAAGTATAAAGCTCGATTAGTAGCTAAAGGTTTTAAACAACGTCATGGCATAGATTATTTTGATACTTATGCTCCCGTAACAAGGATATCTTCTATCTGCGTGTTGCTATCTCTTGCTTCAACTCACAATTTAGTTGTCCATCAAATGGATGTAAAAACGGCTTTTCTAAATGGTGAGTTGGAGGAAGAAGTATATATGGAGCAACTCGAGGGTTTTGTAACCCGAGAGTTTTGTTTTACCTGGACAAGAAAAGAAGGTTTGTAAACTAGTCAAGTCTTTTTATAGTTTAAAACAAGCCCCTATGCAATGGCATGAAAAGTTTAATAAAGTAATGTTGTCTAACGATTTCAAGGTTAATGAAGCAGATAAATGTATCTATTCTACACGTAGAAATGGTGCATGTACTCTTATTTGCTTGTATGTAGATGACATGCTTATTTTTGGTCCTAACTTAGAAAGTGTTAAGGAGACCAAACAATTGCTAGAGTCTAACTTCGATATGAAGGATTTAGGCGAAGCAAATGTGATTTTAGGGATTAAAATAATAAGAAAAGAGGGATGCATATCGCTGAATCAATCTCATTATATTGAAAATATCCTTAAAAGATATGGTCGTATGGGTCATAAACCCGCATCAACTCCGATAGATCCTAGCATTAAGTTAATGAAAAATACTGGTAGATCTTATGATCAACTACAATATGCAAGTGTGATTGGAAGTCTTATGTATGCTATGCATTGCACAAGACCAGATATTGCATATGCAGTTGGTATATTGTGTCGATTCACTAGTAATCTAGGAAAAGAATATTGGAATGCGGTTTCAAGAATCATAAGATACTTGAAATAAACTATTGATTATAGATTACATTATCGTGGATTTCCCGTTGTACTTGAAGGATACAGCGATGCAAGTTGGAACAACATAGAATCAAATTCTAAATCCACAACAGGTTGGATTTTTACTTTAGGAGGTGCAACTGTTTCTTGGTGTTCTAAGAAACAAACATGCGTCTCAGATTCGACTATGTTGGCAGAATTTATTGCTTTGGCTGATGCAAATAAAGAGGCTGAATATCTAAGAAATTTGCTAATAGATATCCCTGTGGGAGAAACCATCTCCAGCTGTGATGATCTATTGTGATAGTAAAGCTACTTTGTATTCGGTAGCAAACAAGACTTACAATGGTAAACAACGACATCTCAGTCTTAGACATCAGTCTCTTTGAGGATTACTTAAGCAAGAAGTAATCACCGTTGAATATGTAGAGTCGAAGAATAACCTAGCAGATCCTTTGACAAAATGATTGGCTAGAGAGATGATTGCGAAAACATCGAAAGGAATGAGATTGAGGTCTACGTAACTTGAGTTAGCTTTAATGGGAACCCTACTTATGTTTTGAAATATAAACAAAGTTCAAAGAGTACAAACAAGTTAAAGTCTAACTTAGACGAGACACTAGAGTATTAGTTCAAACCCATTCATAAAATCTCTAGTGTATGTATTCTGCATGGTTGGGGATGGATTTAATTCCTTAATAAGTTCTATTGAGAGAGAAAGTAACTCGTAGAATTACTTTATAAAGAACTTACCTATGTGAGTGAGAAAGTCAGGCCGTTTTCTATGAGATTTAGACCGTCTCTAAAGCACTCATGAAATTCTGGATATACGCAAGGCCATTAATGCGTTGGTATAAAAGAGACACTCCTTTTGTGTGTGTTTGCATGAACTACGGTGGCTTGATCTCGTTAAGGGTACATAGGCAATCAATTTTTGTGATGCAGCCGCTTCATCTTTTTTAAATCAAAATTTTGAAAAATAGGGGAGATATGTTAGATGTTTTTCATCATTTCATTTTGCATGTATTTATTTTTTTGTTTTGCGAATGATTTGCCACCTCGACTAGTGTTTGCCACTGCGCAACGGGGATCAACCTGCCTGGTCAGGTCGCGGGGGTCGAGGGGGCAGGGCCCCCGAAAGAGAATTTTATATTCAAAAGTATTTGAATAGGTGCATCTGTTCGTTTTGACAGTTATTTCCAACAGATGTGTTCTTCATTTCAAGGGACACACCTATTCAAATGGTTGCCTCAATTTCCATAAAATTATGTGCAAATTCTTGTTTGCAAAATACATTAAAAAAAAATATTCTTCTCTCTTTCTCTTGGCATCATTAACCAATCGACAAATTGTAAGCAATAAAATCCCAAACAGAACACTTTCATCCAAAATAGCTTCAGTAAACAACAAATGAAGGCATGTTTCCTTGTGAACATCGAAAAATAATATATAAAACAGAGATCAGATAAATTAAACCCTTTTCCGGTAACAGACACTGAATAATAGACTGTATGAAATAAATACAAAACAGATCCAAGAATACAAAATTACGCAACACATACACTTGAATGAAGATTCGAACAAGGGTAGAAATGGATTGGGTAAGTCTACATGTTACTAAAAACAATCAGTATCAGTATGCACGTAAAGCTTCGGATTTTCATAGACCTAGGTGCTAGTATGCATAAGCTTAATGCTATGAAATGAAGGCTATTAAAGACCATTGCAATACTGTTTTTCTATTTCAAGTATCGACTTGGAAACATTATTAATAAACTATAAGAAGTAGAATGATATTTCTGAATATTGTTGCCAGAACAATGGAATTTAATCATGCTGAATCCAACAGAACGCAGGGACACAAAGTCGTAGTACAAAAGAATCCTATTAGAAGTTATTTCTTAAAATTGAATCTGTATATATCAATAATTGATACCTCAGTAATAAAACCAACTTACATCTTCTTCAGTGGCGGTCCTTGGAGCAGATCCAACAAAATGATTAACAAAACGAGTTCCATCAAATAGGTCTACAAAGGTAAATTATAAAAAGATCAACGCAAGAACATAAAACTAAGACTAAACAAAGATAAGTAAAATAATCAAGCTTCAACATAGAAGAAATTGGGCTCCACACTCAATTCTAAATGAACATAGAAATATTATCTAGAGCACATACGGAACAAAGAATGTCAAAAGTAAAAAATAAAGTGGCATGTTGACCAAGCATCTTATTAGCAAACAATAAATATTCATGGTAATAAAACTAAGGAAATCAAGAAGCATAGTATTGTCAAGATCCTCAATGAAGTAGTTAAAAAGAAAATTCAGGAGAAAGAAAGAAGAAATAAATTTGAAGTGCAACAAGGAAAATTTCATAATATAAATTTTGATTTTTTTTTAAAATTTTTCCAAACTTCTGTTCCAATTACTTTTCCCAGTTAGTGAATATATAAATCCAATGGAAGTTCTTTAATGTTAAAATTTATGTCAAATTGATAAGAATCCTTTGGTCCGTATGTAAATCTTAATAAATTGATGCCTCAAACACTAAGCTTTTTCAAATCAAACTTACTATCTATCTTGCTATATTATGGCATCCGTTTTCTAAGAGGTCCAAGATATGCACATCCATTTTCCAAATATCACACAACAAATCAGTCAATCGTTTCTTAAGCATATCTGGCACCAGTTCAAGTGATACGATTCCCTCAGCGTTCTCTGCTAGAGCTCTCAAAGAAAGATCCAACAGCGAAGGAACAAGGGGTACCATGACACTATGACCGCAATTTTCTTCTGCAAGTTTCCACTCAATCGATTATTTAGCACCTAGCCTAGCATTTCATGCTCTAATCATCTTAAGTGCATCAGAAAAGGGTCCAGGAGAATTTCCTAGCTGCACATCAGTTTCTAAAGGAGGCAATTTGTTTTCCTGACTTGAAGATCCATTTCGAAATTCTTCAGTAAGGTAATCAACGCGTGCTAATTGTTTGGCACTTTGCTTTGTGGTACCTAACTGCGCTTGGCTCTACTCTGATTAAAACCCCAGCCCTTTCATCCCTATCTGCTAATGCTGGTCGCTGCTATTCCATTTTCCTCTCATTGATCGCAAGTTGGTATTGTGTATATTCTTGAAAGACCATTTCCGTCCCATCATTTTGCATGATATCAGGGCTTGGTTTGGGCTTGTACTTGGAACAACTTTACTTTGTATTTTTCTCTGTCGGTGTCAGTTAAGTATACATTTTAAATTTAAAAAGCATACATTCTCCCTAAATTCTGGAATAACAAAAGCATTATCCCAGCTGCATTTCCTTCTCCCAAAAATTATACCTAACACACTTAAAAGAGATAGGATAATATGTTTTGTCAATCGGTATGGTTGAGAGGACATAATCAATTTTTTGCACACTCAAGTAAAATTTAAATACAATAAATGGCTTCGACCAACGAACTCGAACAAAATTCCTTCTCTATCATAACAACGATTTGATGCAAAAGATAATCACTTCTACAAAGGGTTTTATGTAATTTAACATGAAATGAATAATATGGAATTATGGAATGAATTGGAATGACAAATACACATCCAAGAGGTCCTATATATAGAAGATAAAGGGTTATGGGTGAAGGGACACACCCCAAATCCAGCATTTTTCATAAAAAGTTGCAACACTTTATTTCAAAAAGTTGCAACACTTCATTGCATCCTTTCGAAAAGTTGCAACACTTCATTTTTCCAACTTTGGACCGCAATTTTTCATTCATCCGGAATTGATTTCGAGATTCCAAATATACAACGACGATCTACTCGACAAGTAGAATAAGTTGGTCTATTTACTTTTGTAATTTGACCATTGGATCAAGTCCAAACATTCGACCGAAGTTGACACGAAGTCACACCTTTTCATTTTCCCAGTTTCACACTTAACCAATTTTTAGTTAATTTTTGAACCAATTCCAACAATCTCCAACATGAATGGAAATTCGAGTATGCAAATGTAATGCTATGATGTGATGCAAGTAGAGAGAGAGCGGAAAGCCATTGCATCGGGGATAGTAGCTTCTGGCCTTGAACCTCCCGTAGTGAAATACTATCGGACTTACTTGGCTAATTGGTGAACATGACGTCTTGAACCATTCAGCCTTTAGTGTAAGCCAAGACAACGATACTCACACAGATGTCTTTCCTAAACCGTTCATGGTTCTCATAATTTGATTCATTTTGGCCTTGAATCCTTCTTGGTTCTACAAGTGTTTAGAGAATTCAAATCTTGAATAATTCTCATTGAAGCGGCCCACTTCACACTTACATTGGTGACCTCTTATTAAGAGTATTCTGCCCTACTCCACTTGACTTAATCAAGATATAGGAATCATTAAAAAATTATCTTAACCTCTTGTAACTCTGCAGAAAGCACTTTAATATCATAGGAATGAGTTAGGAAACTATTTTCCTTAGTGCTTCATGGAATCCTCATAACTTAGTTGTCCCTTTGAACCAAGATCTTGGGATCTCCAGTCAACAAGGTAGGGTTACCATTACAAGGACTTAATCTCTAACATAGTAGGCTTCAATCTCACTCCTTTTGATATGCAGTATACTTAATCTCTCGGTAAATCTCACCATTGAGATCAACTGCTTAATGGTATTATGTCTATAACTTATACGTCTAAACCTAACATTACATGTGACTAAGTATCTTATCAATTATTGCTAGCAAACGATCGATTTCATTTAATAGATACAAATTGTCACCACCAAGAAATCCTTTCATGAAACTACATGCTTCTTATTAGCTTTATCTAAAACTTTATCAATTTCCAAACAACACTGTTAGAGGATTTCTATCTAATTATTACACTAGTCAACCCTGTTTACTAGTGGATTTCAAAGTCATGGGTATTCAATATCATCATTGAAACATTACAGTGCATTCGAACTTTATGAATATTCTTCATATATTTCAATTGTTCTTGTATGTCTAAACAAACGCCATAATTGACTTTACAACCCATTTCATCCACTTTAGACTTAGTATATATTATCTTTATAATTAGTATAAGGGTTTTCTATCTTTCCACCTTCATAGGTATCGTTCTATGATTATAAGATAGAAGCAAACGTAACTCTTAAATTGAGTTACCCCCATAATTCCTCAATTAGGAATACATATGCAATTTAGTAATGTTGCTTCCACAAGTTTTGAACTTTCAAGTTCACAAGCATTAAGTTTAACCCCCCCCCCCACATTCTTGGGTTATACTTGAATTTAGAGTTCATCAACTCTTTCGTAGTTCAATTGATAATATCCGTATCGAGTGCTTTGTGAAAATCTATATACTTTCAAAGTAATGGTCGTCAACTTGCATATAACGTACTTCAATTTAATTAATTTTGATCATCCAAATTAAATCAAGGTCATTACATGGACCAACAATGCTTTCAAAACATATATCAACTTAATTGGTTTGATGATTGAAGTCAAATTCAACAATAAAGAGGACTAAGCATTGCAACTTCTTTAAACATATGCAACTTATCACATTTGTGACATTTTACATGATAGTTTCATTTCAACCATCAGTTGAAAAGTTGTGTTCTCAAAAGACACAATCCTATAAAAGGACACACCTCTTGGAATAATCTCTATGAAGAAACATATCCATTGGAAAATAATTATAGCAAAAGTCATGATTTTTCATATGAAAGGACGCACATTTTCATCTAAATTGATACTAGAATATTTTATAATATTCTACATAATTTTCTACCAAATCCTAGTAATCAAATTAAGATAAATTACATTCTGTCATATTCTTATGCAAATATAATTTTGCACAAATCATCCCATTGAAGTGAGAAATTTAACTAAATCATCATATTCATACTTTTCCATATTTAAAGGAAGTTCAGCACCATTGCCAACTTTAGGCACAATTTGTGCTCTGCAAAGTATTTTCATGTCTTAATATTTTCGCAACAATTTCCATTAGAACAAATCACAATTTTTCATACTTTATGCAAATATAACTAGTATAAAAGTCATCTCACTTAATTCCATAAGATTAAATGAGACTATCAACATTAATCAAAGTTAGTATAATTTCAACAAGATATGATAATTTAACCAACTAATTTACCGTGTCAGATTTCATATTCCAGTAACATTGGAGTTGTACCAATGACCAACATATATAGATCCTATTTAAATAAATATACATGTCATATTATTTGAGAGGATAATCAAGTTGATGATAGATTACAAAATTGGATTTGAAAATGCATTTAGAAAATGAAGAGTCATCATTTAATAAATTGTCTTAAAAACCACATGCACTTTTTCAAACTAAACCAACTTCATGGTCCTTCACTAATTTATGAAAAGACACGTATTGACAGCCATATATATTGATTAACGATTGCAACCATATGTAGTATATAATATTTCACTTTCATCATATACTGAACAAATGGATGGCATGGACACTTAAGACACAATTCATGTAATAACATAATAGTTTCTCATGTATGCATCAGTTTTTTTTTTTTTAATAATTCAATGCATTTAATACTTTGTTCATGCAAACAGAATAATGAAAAATATAAATGCACGAAAACAAACTTCATCGTAAAATTGTTGGAGAATACACCGATTCAAATGTGCATATTATATTCACAAAACGTAACTTACACGTTCATGAAATCGAAACAAGATTTCGACTTACCGAAATGTAGTTTGAGAAACTAACCAATGATTATTGAATCTGACTATTCCCATTCTTGAATTAAAACATGTGATTCTTCTTATCGAACCTTGCATAAATCATATAAATAAAATTAATCATTTTCTGAAATCAAGTATGAAAAAATGAAATCAGAAATAAGAAAAAATTAGATGCAAGTGATGCTATTGGCCGAGGCGAGTATAACTCTTTCTTTAAGATGAATTTGCCCCTCATCGGTGCTAATGATTTTTCGACAATCAACTCCCAAGATACAACGACCGCGTCAAGCTATAGGAGCACTCCAAATGACTTCGACCAATGAACTCGAATAAACTTTCATCTCTACCATAACAATGATTTTAATGCAAAAGATAATCACTTCTACAAAGTGTTTTATGTAACTTAACATGAAATGAATAATATGGAATTATGGAATGAATTGGAATGACAAATACACATCCCAGGGGTCCTATATATAGAAAATGAAGGGTTGTGGGTGAAGGGAGACACCCTAAATCCAGCATTTTTCATGAAAAGTTGCAACACTTCATTCTTCCAACTTTGGACCGCAATTTCTCATTCATCCGGAATTGATTTCGAGATTCCAAATATACCACGACGATCTACTCAACAAGTAGAATAAGTTGATCTATTTACTTTTGTAATTTGATCATCGGATCAAGTTCGAACATTTGACCGAAGTTGACACGAAGTCACACCTTTTCATTTTCCCAGTTTTACACTTAACCAATTTTCGGTTAATTTTTGAACCAATTCCAACAGAGAGTACTCCCCCCGCAATGAATTGGGATCAGAGTACTCAAAATGGAATGAAAATTGATAATCAAATGGTAGAATGCAAGTAAAAATAATGGGCAATCACCTGTAAATCCAGAACTTCAACAATTTACATTTCTCAGCAATAGATATTAGCCCAACTTCTATTACATTACAGCACCAAGTCAACTTGAAACTCTTAAGTTTGGTAAAGGCACCTCCAAC
Organism: Olea europaea var. sylvestris; assembly: GCF_002742605.1. NCBI lineage: Eukaryota > Viridiplantae > Streptophyta > Magnoliopsida > Lamiales > Oleaceae > Olea > Olea europaea. Next base: position 19,445,648 of record NC_036253.1, on the reverse strand, counting down.
GGCAGCCAATCCCAAGTTTGATAAACAACACTTCCTTATTTCATCTAGTTCAGATTTGCAGAATTCATAGAATAGAAAACAAAAGATTGCATGAAAGCACAAATAATTAGAGAGATTTGATTTAAAACGTTTCCTGATAATATGTGTCCATCATGGGCGCTGCAATTTTGACAGAATTGGAGGTATGGTCGTGTGTGCTGATGAGCTTTTGGGTCAGATGTTGAAGATATGGGATCGTGGAGTGGATGATGTCAAACCTGATTGCGTGAAGTAATGAAAACAAAAAAAAAAATAGTGGAGGACGATAGGAAATTATGACACGTGTCCAGGAGATCTTTCACTCTTTTATATATGTAGGACGTAGGATAGGAAATTGAGCATATGTGGAACATATGAGCATAAATAACTTCCTTTTAGAAGATGTTATTAAAAATTTTTACTAAAATATCATTTCAAGTTCTTGAAACACCAAAACAATCCTCAAGACCCTTGGGATATTAATTCCATTTAAAGAATATTGTAATCTATCCATCCTATATAATTATCTTTAATAAATATGTAATATACATAAATACCAGAAATTAACACGTAGAAATATTGAAATTCTTGAAAATGTTATAACATCAATTAATGAAATATATTACTCCTTAAAGTCCAGTAATAGAAAATTAAAAATTTAGCTGCACCTGTAACCAAGCAGATTTTAAGAAACCGAGTTCCTCCTCAATAACACAAGTATCCAATACAAACAAGAAAACGTTACTACTCCCAAGTTGCGGCTTCTCATTCATAGCCGTTGTCTCATACTCAATCGTGGTGTTCTGCGGGCAGAGCTCCCCAAGCAAATTCTGGTGCCTAATACCGATTGGTAATGCAGGGGGAAGTAGTTATGCTGGAGGCAGAAGCTGCAGATCCAGATCTTATTGACAATCGTGAAAGGGTTGACTACGGATCAACAATTGCGGCATCGTCAATTATATATAAAATAAATGAAAATCTATATATACACAAAATAACAATTGTATAGATACAAAAATGAATCAAGTAACGTACGTACCTGATAGAGTTTGGGGGTTTAATAGCAGAACTATCGACAGAGAGAGAGGTGACACGAAGTAGTAGCGGGAGGTCCATTTATTTTTTAAATGGAGGAAATGTCGTTTTGAATTATGTCATATGGATGAAATCCAATATCCCAAATTGGCACAGCACAGAGAAAGCGGAGATTTCTCCGCACAGCATGGAGTGTCACCGTGGTGCACGGAGATTTCTCCGCACTGCACGGAGCAGTGCACGCTCCGTGCAGTAGACACTGCTTCCACTTTTTTTTTTTTGCTGTTTAGTTACATTTATTTAAAAAAAAAAAAATTCACCCCGTCAAGAAGATTGTGAAAACATCCACATCCTACTTAATTTCAAATCCACAATTCTACTTGACGGAGTATATATAATCTAAAATAATAAAATAAAATTTCGCATCATATATAATTAACATAAAAAAATAAAAAATTGGTTGCTCCATGCACTGCACAAAGCTTTGCAGCATGGAGATCTGCCAGAGCTCCGTGCGTGCTTTAAGCTCAGAGCAAAAAAGCTCCACGGACGGAGCTTTTGCTCCCGGTTTCAATTTTTTTGGCCTAAAAAAATGTTTTTCTTATTTATTTATTTTTTTTGGCTTTTTGTTAAAAAAATATTTTTATTCTCCGTCAGGTTTTCATTTTGTCAAAAAACAATTCCACCATCCTAAAACACAAATCAAAGTGAAATATACCAAAAAAAAAAAAAGGATTTTAAAATTTAAAATGAGGTGGGAATTAACTGATGACAGTACTACCAACACATATGTCAACACCAATTAAAGAAAAAAATAATTACAGCTTAATTAAATGGATTCACAGCCAAAAAAAAAAAAATGTTAATGATAGTGTAAGAGTAGTTATTTACACTAAATTAAAAAATTTAGGAACACTGATGCCAAAATAATGATTAATAAAAAATAAAAGTTTAAATGCTATACCTATAGCTAAAATTGTTGACATACATACTCGTACACTTGCAGAGTATTAGAATCCAAAAATTTAGATCTACCCATTTCGTCAAACAACTAATTATATACCAAAGAAGGAGGGAATAAAAAAAACAACACCCACTTCGTATATTCAAATCACGCTAAAAAAAGGAAAAAAGAAGAAGAATATGTGCAGAGATCGAAATGATTTTCTAGCAAAATTACAAGCGCAAGCCACGGAGAGAAATACAAAAAAAAAAAAAAAAGAAAAGAAGAGCTTTAGGCTTTGCGGGAAATGACGGAGTGGTTTGTTGAGTGTAAGAATGGAGAAACATGAGGAATGGGTATGGGTATTGGTTGTAGATAAAAAAATATATTGGTAAAGGGGACACATTTATTCGACACGTGTCCTGGAGTATTTCACTCTTTTATATATATAGGATATCTTATAAAAGAGTTTGGTGCATTTTGTCAAGATAAAGTGTTGATGTCGTCAAGGTCACCGTGTTTAGTTTTTTACTCATAAAACATACTATTGGTATGCCACAGCAACATGTGGTATCAAAACAATAACTGCACTACATTGACCCAAAAAAATTGACAGAAGCTCTGATCGACACTCACAATAACAGTGGGGGCCACTTTTTTTGGAATTGTTGATTCATGTGGGCGTTGTTGGCTTGTGAAATGCTATCAAAGTCTCTGTCATTCATTTTTCGTGCAGGGAGGCTTTTTTCTTAGAACAATTGTTTTCTAAAGCAGTTCTGCATACTGACACACAATTCCTTCAACATCAGACGACATTTCCTCTCTCAAGTACACCTCCAATTTCAAATTTTGGCAAGTTGATTTCAATGTTATGACTTGCCTATGTTATGTCTGAGTTTTATATGTCTGATATTTGAGATGTTTTGCAGTAATAATTTGCTAGTTATGAAAACAGATTTTTAATTGCATAACATAGTGGAGTAGTACATGGTCGAACAGACAAGAACTTAGTTACTGCATAAAGAAAGGACTAGTATATGAGCAAATTGGAAAGAAAGAAAATACAAGACATGATAGAGAGTACAACAACACTTGACATAGGATCGAAATGGCATAGAGCTAGTATTTGTTAGATTCCTTTAGTGCCTCGAATGCCTCCGCCTAACGAGCTTGCTGCATGGAAATTCGATCATTTTGTAGAGGAAGCTCCATGAAATTGTTAACACCTCCTTGCGAAAAGAGCTGAATTGATTTTGATAGTGCTATTGTAGAATGCCTCAGCCCCCGAATGGTGTTCTTCGTTAGAATCCGACCCTTCACCAATTTCTTTAAGAGTGGATTTGTTGAATATGCCCCAGTTGGCCGATATCTTGGTTTTTAACATGGTTGTACTTGAGGAAACGAGTGAGTGAGTGAAAGTTGGTATGAATAATTGAGAATAAAGGACCTTTTCATCATGGTTGGTTGGACTTAAATGCAATTTTGAAAAAGTTTGAATTTTAAATTGAACCTTTAATATCTACAATTGCTTCGATGAGTGTACCAATGCTATAAATTTTTAAACCAAATATATAGCATTAATACTACTAGTATTGATTTTATTTTATTTTTACTGAAAATAAATGCTATGACGCAAACACTAATTGAATTTTCAAAAGATTTCACTAAAGATTCAAAAACATTTTTATTTACAGAAAATGACGTGTGCTAATCCAACAACTGATCGATTGACACGTTTGGTAGAGCAACACTCACGTCAAATGGAACGAATGATGAAACAAGCCTAACCCCATCTAGACAGAGACATTGGAAATGATTGATCTAGATGGTCAACTCTCCAACTTTACAGATAAAAAGGATTTGTTAGAGGCAGAAATTGGCCGAAACAATGGAAAAAGATATTTACTATGCACACATGCTGGATGGAGAAAAAGTGACACGTGCAATATTTATGTTGATAAAAGTGTTGGACATTGGGAAGTTCAGTATTAGCGATCGGCTAAACTGCTAATATGACTTTCGATTGATTTTGTGAGGTTACCTATTCAGGAGTAAATATTTTAAAAAGACAACCTGGAATCAAAAGTTAAATGATCTACGTCGTAACGTCCCGAAAAATTAGAATAAAAAATGTATTTAAATAATATGCTGTATTTTTATATTTAAAAAGGAAAAAAGAAAAAGAGGACTAAAATGAATTAGGTTTTAAATTCATATTTTATTTGGGTCAAATAATTATATTTTGATAAAGCAAGTATAAGCATATCGATATTGGACTCATTTGATAGCTCGTAATTAATCGTGCATATTAGACTCGAGAAAAAGTCGATTTAGATAAGTCAACATCAAAAAAATTCAGTTGGAAGAAGTTGTTGAAAACTATTAATTTTATTATTCAATTGAATTAGAGTGCCGACACGTGTATGGAATTATTGTGACTTTTAAATTGTGTGTTTGGTAGGCACGTGTATAAATGGTGGAGAAGGCAGGTATTCCTCACATTATTTAATTGCTTTGATTTTGGAGATTTATATGAAATAGCATGCCACGTGTTTTCTAGAAAAAGAAGTGATTTTTGAATGGAAAACGCCTCTTGTACACTTGCTGTGCACAGCAATTCGAAATTGTTGATGTGGCCTACCATTGGCGGGAAAAAATGGAAACCAAATGTACCGGGTCAGGTTTAAACAAAATATTCTTATGCCGGCCCATAAGATATTAATCCAGAATGCTCTCAGGTCTAAATTCATGCCCAAAGAGCACCCAACCCTTAGTTCGCGTTGAAAACGCTCCCAACCCTCAATTGACGCCAACAAATCCACCCAAGCAACGGCAAAGCCCCACTGTAACGTCCCAACTTAGGCGACGGCGTTGTCCCCGCAATCGGCTTCTGAATGAGCTGGATGGTAACGATCGCGACGGTAGATTGTAGTACGTATGGACCTATTTCGTGGTTAAATGTTCAAAGGAGTGATGGAGCAAGGTAAGATGCATCTGTGGTGGGTGTTTTAAACGCATTCTTTGGTTGCTCGACTGATTTACAATCAATATGTTGAAAATGTGATATGAAATCTCTCCTCATTTATGACTCAGGAGGAAATTGATGGCTTTATTCTGCTATTACATGTGTATTTTGCTTGTCATGATTTGCTATTAGATGTGAATTTTACAATATCGTATTGTTCTCACTTCAAAATTTGATTATTGAAATTTTGTTGTTTATTGGGTTTCGGTTCGAAGCTTTTTCGCATTTCTAGACCTAACTATTTGCATAGATTTCTGTCTACGATGTTGTGCATATTGGAATTGCAGTTTGTAAAAAAATATGGTTGTTAACTATTAGAAGATATTTGTCGAATTGAAAATTCGTTAACATGTTAATTTGATTCTAGAGCTGATGATGTTCTGGTTTATTGCATTGCAGGAGAAGAACCAGTTCAAGTATCGAATAACGAACTTCTTGTACAATCCAGTGATAGGGGTAATACCGAAAATGTAGTCACATTGGAAGATGATGTACTAGGAGAAGATGGTACGGCTGTGCTGGAGGTGGGAGGAGACGATACAATTGTGCCGGAGGTAGGAGAAGACGGTACAATTTTACCGAAGGTGGGTATGAAGTTTAAAGATGAAAACTAGGTGTATGAATTTTACAAGAAATATGTATAATGTAGGGTTTCCGGTTAGGAAAAGGAATTCGAGGAGGGGGAATGATGGAATAGTGAGATACATTACCTTGACGTGTTGTCGTAAGGGCCATAGAAGTAGTAATACAAGCAGTTCTTTGAAACCACAACCAACAATTCAGACAGGTTGTAAAGCAAGGCTTACTACTTCTTCGGATATCCGTGGAGTGTAAAAAATTTGCACAGTGTGTCTCGAACACAATCATAAAACAAGTCCCTCAAAGTTGAGATTGTATCGATGCAATTGAGAGTTGAGTGCAAATGTTGAACGTAAGCTTGAAGTGAATGACATGGCTGGAATTCCTTTACACAAAAGTTTCAACTTTGCAGTTATCGAAGGGGGTGGCTATGAGAATATGACTTGCGTGGAAAAAGACTGTCGAAATTATGTTGAACAAGTGAGGCGTTTGAGACTAGGTATAGGAGATGCCTCGGCAATACAGTCATACTTTTCACAAATGCAAGCACGGTGCTCGAGATTTTACTTTTGTATCGACATGGACGAAGAGTCACGACTGAAGAATGTGTTTTGAACAGATAATAGATGTAGGCTAGCGTATAAGAAGTTTGGTGATGTAGTGACCTTCGATACGACATATCTGACTAATAATGTCTTTTGCTCCCTTTGTCAGAGTAAATCATCCTGGACAGTCAACACTTCTCGGATATGGTTTGCTATCAAATGAAGATACTGATACATTTGTGTGGCTGTTCAGGACATGGTTGCAATGCATGCATGGCAAACCTCCTAATGGAATTATTACGGATCAAAATAAGGCTATGCAAAATGATTGTCTTTCCAAATACAAGGCATAAATGGTGTTTATGGCATATCATGAAAAAGTTACCTGAGAAGTTTGGGTACCACGTTGACAAAGGTGGAATATTTTCGTCCATACACGGATTAGTGTATGATATGCAGCGTGCGGATGAATTTGAAGTAGGTTGGGGAAATATGCTCAATACATATAACTTACGTGACAACGAATGGTTATCGAGGTTGTACGAAAATAGGGCTCGTTAGGTGCCATGCTATTTGAAAACGACTTTCTGGGCAGGGATGTCAACAACGCAACGCAGTGAAAGCATGAATACGTTTTTTGACGGGTATGTGCATTCGAAGACATCCTTAAAGCAATTCGTTAAGCAATATGAACGGGCATTAAGAAGTAAAGTTTAAAAGGAATTCCAAGCATGTTTTAAATCTTTTTCGCAAATGGTGCCTTGTGCAACAAAGTATGAAATGGAAAAATAATTTCAAGCAGTTTATACGATCTCAAAGTTCAGGGAATTTCAGGATGAGATAACTGGGAAGGTTTATTGCGATGTCGTATTTGCAATTGATAACCTTACGGAGAGGATGTATGAGGTTGAGGAGGATGTCATTACTAGAGAAACGGTGAGGAAGACAAAGTTTTTTGTCACATTTTGTGCAGAGGGGTACGATGTTGTTTGCAATTGTCACCTATTTGAGTTCCATGGAATTTTGTGCAGACATGCCATATTGATGTTGATGCGTAACGGCGTCACATTATTATCAGATAGGTACATATTGAGGAGATGGAGAAAAGACATCAGTAGAGCCCATACGAGGGTCGCTGTGAACTACGGTGGTCTGCTTAACACTCCTAGCCAGTTGAGATATGGTAGAATGTGTGAATTGTTCGCTACATTGGCCAATATTACCGCAAATGATGAAGATAGAACTGGTGCAATAATAGAGTGGATTCAAACGCAATCTAAAGGCATAGAATCCACAAAGTCCAGTTGCGAAAGTAACAGCATTTCCCAGCCTAGTCTTCATTCAGGGTTACAATCGAGAGCATTGCAAGATACGAGCAGCAGGGCCATACAAGATCCTAAATGTTCGAAAAGGAAAGGTGCGCCCAAAAAATTACGTGTTAAAGGCGCATTGGAGTCCGACTCCAAGAACGCAAGGGTAAATTTAATTGCACCCTATTTTCTCATTCGCGTCTCCTTGTTATAAGTACTAATTTTAACTTTGCACATTATTTTCTCATTTTGTAGGCGAGATCGCAAGGGACAAAGAGCAATGTTCATTCCAGTGCACAATCCATTCCACGCCCGTCGCAAGCACAGTAGTCGAAGCCACTTCCATTCTCGTATTCACAGGTTACAGTTGCAAAGTTCGTTCAAAATATTTACCATATTATAGGCATGATTCCTATTCGTTTGTTCATGTCATGCAAGGCGAAGGGGAAAGTAACGCACTACCATACCAATTGCCGTCTTCGCATTTCAGTTCCATGTCGAGTTCAAATACTTTACCTATTTGACAAGGTAATTATATGGTTTCGAATGTATCTTTTATTGTAGTGGCAACAATATCTTTTGTTGCGTTTTAGCATATCATAATTTGAGATTAATACCTTTGCTTCGGAATGCAAGATGCATTTTTCTAGGTGTTGCTATATGTTTTTCAAGGTCCCAACAAGGCTTTCGAAAATTTATATTTGACACACAATTTGAGCACAACATGATCTTCCTTATTTCCGTGCACTTAAACCAGAATCCCATCAATGCCTGCAATTTATGGGGATTAAAATGGGTTGGACGCCCCAAGTAAGGTTCGGCATAGGCCATGCAGTGGGGCCGTCTGCCCCTAAAGATATGGGACAGAGAATTAAATTGGAGAAAACTGCAGTCATGTGGGCAATACATGCAAATGTTACGTTATTTTTGACAGATTTTTTTTCATGGATACGACTTATGAATAGTTGCAATGTATCCTGATTATATATGCACAAACGCAGTCCTATTTCGCAAGGTAATTATATGGTTTCGAATGTATCTTGCACACTTAGACATATTTTTTCAAAATTTTGCTTTGATAAAAGCTGTTGTGTCTTCTAACTTTTTTGACATCTTTCGTCCTTGATAAAAAGAGGGATGCTAGGTTCCTTTCATATTAGCAATTATTGGAGAAACTCTCCAATTAAACTTGTTTCAAGCTCTAATATTTTTTTCCTATCAAATTGATTTTTAAAAAATAAAAATAATATTAAATAAGTAAGTAAGTAAATGAGAATGATAAATGAAAACGGGGATGCTGTTTGTCTCGCCTTTTTGACATCTATAATTCTAATTTTTGGCTCTCTTATGTTGGACTTTTATCTTTACATCTTCAATACCATATGACTTTTTTTATCAAGTAACATGCTTACAAGTTACTATTAGATTGATAAAGAAGATGATAAAAAGACAAACTCTTCTTCGATTGATAATTTATTCCCTTTCAATCATTTGCTACATTGATGAGAAAATTTGGAGCCATCTCTTCTGTAATTAGTGCCACACACATGCTGCAAGCTGATCTTTCTATTATCATTAAAAGACACCTCAATAATCATGTCATAAATTCTTATTCTTAAAATTGATTTCAGTGTTTGGTTTTACCTAAAATTACTTATTTAAAAGTATTTTTTATTAATAAAAGAAATTATTTTAGCAAACTTAGACATTAATATCTTGCACTTTTCATGTTTATTTCAGGCAATATGCAGCCCCACAACCATCTCGATTTTCCACACATGGGGGTCGTTGACAATTTACTGAGACTGTCCTCAACCGGTATTTTCCCGCAAGGATTTTACACTGTAAGCTACGCAATCTTTTTACCATATAACTGTATACTTTATGTTTCTTGTCCAACTAACTTTCGGTAGCATTATTAATTACCTATTCCAGCTGTCGCCTCCAAGTGCTATGGCGGGTTGGATGTCGAGTGCCACATATTCCCTTCCTCAGGCTAGTGTTGATGGAGGCCCTTCAGGTGTTGTTGACATGCCAAGCTCTAGAATGTTGTATGTAGTGACGCCCAATCCATGGGATGCACCTCCATAGGGTGTTCGATTCTACCTCATGAAGTTTTTCCAGCTAATATCTACTTTTGTCTCATCTTTTGAGGTGAGACATGAAACTCGATGACTTTCTCTAAATGTTTTAACGTAGAGGACACATTTACTTTAGGATACTTGAAAGGTGATGGGAGTTGAGCTAAGTCCGGCATTATTAATTTTGTTTGAATACCTTGTGAATGATTGAATCCTTTGGAGCTTTTATATGTTTCATTATTATAATTATTTGAGCTTTGTTAGTCAACAGGAGGAAAGTAATAGACAGAATTATAGAGAACAAGTGAATAATGTTTTGATAGATTAATCTGCTTCTGCTTTATGAAACTGGATACAATTTTTTGTTATAGGATAGATTGAAAAGGAATGTCTACTACCAGTGGCTGAAATGATTTGTCTTAAGAGATGGAGGTGGATGCATCTACACCTCTACGCTTTTATGACTGCCACCTACTCGAATCAATACGGCCTCATGGACGGCCTCTTTGAAGAGGTAGAGATACTGAAATTGGAAGTCATGACACCAAAGGCGGAGTTACCTGATGAGGGTTACTAAACATATTGAATTTGTATCATTGTAGTACGTTGTAATCCGAAATCATGTATTTTGCCCAACTATCCTTTGTCGTGTATTAGTATAATATCTGCGTGTGTTGTGTACATATATTGATGTAATTTTGAGTTGGAGATGAATGCAGCCATTCTGTTATTTATACAGGAAAATGAATTGTCGTTTATTACTATATTTAGTGTTTACATTTGTTTTCTTGGTATGGTATGTGTGTACTTATATAGGTTTTCTCCAAATGCATCTAGATGCTTTCCAAAATTAGTTTTTGTACACCAAAAACTTGGGAACACGCACAACAGTTTCTTAGTTCAATGTTTTTTAGATCACTGCACTTCCGATTAAAGGAGACCAATGCTTAGTTTTGTCAAGGTTCTCAAGCTGTTCTACGTCCGGCATGAAGTGAACGATTTTTTGGAGTAATATGTTCACCTTGTTTTATTGTGTTGGTGGCTTAACGCCTTCTTCGTACCGGTGATTAATTTTTCAATTAAAGAACGACCCGTTAACGAAAGTTGAATAGTAAAAATCGTAAAAACTTCAAGATAATTCAAGGTGGACGGCTAGCAAAAAAAACAGGCACCACAATAACATAGTTGCTTACCATTTATACATGCATCATTACAAACAGTTAAGAGACTTTCACTTTTTAGTCCCAAACAATCTCTACATACAAACCTATTTTCTGAAACTTGTTTTCCTTTGCGCATGTTTATTTGGAGGAAAATCTCTAGGTCTTTCTCCTCGCTTAGCTTAGCGAGTGTTTTCAACATATGCGACTAAGTATCCGCTTCCTCACTTGTAGTTGTGATGCAACTTAATTCACCATCGTCATGCAACGGACACTTTTCGTCGGGGAATTTGTTGCACCACTTGAAGTACCTACAATCATGGGTACAACAATGAAACAACAATCCTTTATGGTCATTATTCTTTTCGACCTCCATTTACTTAACGAACCCGTCACCACAATTTGGGCATCTTCTCTTTGTCGGGCATTCCAACAGTGTATGTCCCCTCTGTTGACAACAATGACATATTTCCCTATTCTTGCCTGCCATCGAATTTCTCTAATTCAACCACATCAAACAACCACACCAACGTGTAATATTAGTATCTTTAGCAATCTACGTAAAGCATAATAAGTTTACTAAGAATTCCTTAAAGCATAAAACTATGAAACTGAAATTGTCTTCACAATATGTAAAACCAAATGACAGAAGCAAAAAACCATGAAACTGAATTGTTTTTCATTTTCTCCTTACTTTCGAAATGTAAAACCATTTCATTTTAATTGTCTTTGGTTCATATTCAATTGACAGGAGCAGAAACTAAAATTGAAGAACTTTTCTACTCCCATTTTCTTCTTTTCCGCAACAACAAATCATAACGAAAACAAAATCTTTATTAATTCTGCTCCTGTCCAAATTAAGTAGAGCCAAAAGTATACAAAAACCTAATTTCTACTTCCCCAAAATGAAGTAGAGCCAAAAGTCAAAAACATTATCTCAAGCACAGGAAATGTTTAATCCCTATACAAACATGAATTGCCAAATAAAATTTAAAAAATTAAATAAAACCACCCAAATAATAACAACGAAAATGCTTCTGCATATTCCCCCTCTGATTCCAAACCTCTACATTTTCTCCTCTCCGATTCGACTCGTAGATAAATCGGACATCTAGTTTACATCGAACAACAAATGGGGAAATATACACCGACCCATTGGAAAATGATTACACAAGCATCAAATCACTACTACTCTTACCGTTTTGCCCGCGATCGGATGTGTGGATTTTTCAGGTTGTCGCCTCGATTTACGGTTGGCTCTACCTTATTCTTCGTCAATGGATGTCATCTGGATTTCTGGTTGGCTCTGTATGTTACTCTTCGTGGGTGGGAGAGGGATTCAATTTGGGGAACAAGTCGTAAATGAAAGAGGAGAAGAGATCGTTGATGAGAGAGGAGAGAGGAGAGACGAATTGATTTGGGGATGAAATGAATGAAGGAAGGAAATGGGAATAATTGAGACATTCAGCCGAGTATTTAAAACACTGTTTTCATTTTTTTTTCTCATTTTCCACGTCAAGTTGTGTACAGTGCTGTACATGTAGCGGGATCATTTTTGAAATACCCGGATTGGCCAATTATCTTGGCATAGTACGAGGCAATGCCTTTGTGTCAACTGGCCTTGATTTAATAAAAAAAAATTTGGTAATTTGACTTGATTGAATATTCAAATGAATTGCTGGCATGCCAATCTCTTTTATTATAAATATAATTAACTGAGTTGGCTTTTGAAAATTATTTGTTGACAACCACATGTAAATTTATAAAACTAGAAATAATGAATAAATTTAGGTCGTTATATAGAAATGCGTGTCCATGGAAAAAGGATTTTAGATGATATACGCGGGAATGATCAATGATCATAGTACACGATATATATAAAGGATCCCAAGTTGGGAATCATAGATGAATGATTGTTTTTATCGGGGGACTACATGTAAACACAGCAACATGGGAACGTGAAATAATTGCTTTTCTTCCAACAATTCTTTTATCTCACGAGGTAAAATTACGAGGTGCAAGTGGTTTGTCCCGCTTTAATTATTTCTTCACGTTGATAAATATTATGCTTATGATATGATATGATTATAATATGATATGAAGTGATCATCCGGTACCAAAGCTATGATATGAAATGAGCTCTTACCAGTCTAAAAATATGATATGACGTTATGATTTTTTGACGTGTGATATAATACATAAAAATATGATATGACGGTATGATATGATTTTTTGACGCGTGATTTAATCAGGATTGCACAATTGCTCGTATCCTACCGAGTGTTCTCATATACTCACCCTTTTCCCTATTCTTACAGGATTAAACGGGTCGTTGGTTGGCCGATGATGAGTTGCGGTCGTGGTGCCAAGATTATTTTAAACACATAGATCCGGTGTAACGTGAATATAAAATTTTATTTCCAATATTTATTCTAGTTGTATTTATTTCATGAACCAATAGCTTATATATATATTTTGGAATTGCTCATATTAAATTAAAAGGAAGTTTTTGGTAACGATTCATACTTATTTTATTGTAAATTTTAGGTCGTTTTAGAATGCTATCAGAGCATGGTTCTACCTTCTTGTAGACCTTTTTTATTGAAAATAAAAAAAATATAAATCAGAAGATGAAAAAAAAAATAGGGACGTGAAGCTTGTCACTGTTAAGATTTAAAAAAATTAAAATTAAAACCTTTTTTATTTGTGTTCTAAAATGCATTCTCATTTTCCTGTCAGTGGGGTCTACACATTTGAAAAATGGTGAAATGTGGGTAGCTGCATACTGCATTAGTTGATTGAATGAGGATGTGCCAATTTATGGTATATGTATTATTTTCCTATTTCACCTCTGCAAAGAAATAATGACAAAAAATAAAAATAAAAATAAAAATAAAAATTATCATGATGTGGCATGGGTCCATGTGCATTATATAATGTATTTTTTATATATATAAAAAAAAATTGTTGGATGAACAGTGACGGGTCACTGTTCACCCGTCAATAGTGGAAAATAAAAAAAAATTATTTCTTAAACAGTTGTTTATTTTTTTAAATGATTATTTCAAATAATTTCTATATATATGAGAATTTGATTAATTTAAATTGTTAAGTGTATATAGCTAACCTTAACTTTACGTGCTAATTATTAATAATTTTCTTAAGATATAATTTTAAAGATGCGTTTCTTTATTAAATGTTAGATATTAATAATTTTCCTATATATTTAAATAATAGTTTAAATTGATTTCATGATGTTAATATCGAACTTTTATGTTTGAATGTTACTTGTAATAATTGCTATATGTTTAGCCTAGCTTTGCGTAATGTTTGTTATAATTTTCTTAAGAGATAAATTTAAATATTTTTAATTTTTTTTTAAGTTCTAAAGTATATAAGCATTTGAAAGATCCTTGGCACTCGATAACCAATTGCCGACCGGCCTCCGACGACCCTAACGTATGTAACGTGGGTAAGAAAATAAATGAACATTCAAATAATTTGTGTAACTTTAAATCTTCTATTGCCTAAGTGTAAGTTCAACAATATGTACGTTTTGATTTTTATTTTTTTTTGTCTAGAACATTTCGATTATTCAAGATAATTTTCGAGGACGAAAATATTTTAAGGAGATGAGATTGTAACGCCCCAAAAAATTAGAATAAAAAATGTATCTTTATATTTAAAAAAAGAAAAAGAAAAAGAGGACTAAAATGAATTAGGTTTTAAATTCATATTTTATTTAGGTCAAATAATTATATTTTAATAAAGCAAGTATAAGCATATCGATATTGGACTCATTGGATAGCTCAATTAATTATGTATATTAGACTCGAGAAAAAGTCGATTTGGATAAGTCAATATCAAGAAATTTTAGTTGGAAGAAGTTGATGAAAACTATTATTTTTATTTTTCAATTGAATTAGAGTGCCGACACGTGTATGAAATTATTGTGACTTAAGGCCCCGTTTGGTAGGGATTTTGAGAATTGATTTTTTGACCGTTAGAAGAAAAGTGGGATCCACATGTGAGAGAAGAAGTCAAAAATTACGGCTTGAATAGTAAAATAACAGTAAAAAAATCAATTTTTATATGAAATAGCATGCCACGTGTTTCTTAGAAAAAGAAGTGATTTTTGAATTACCCGGATTTGCCTTGATTGAATATTCAAATGAATTGCTGGCATGCCAATCTCTTTTATTATAAATATAGGGGGTGTTTGGGAGCCATTTTGATGTAAAAATATATTTTTGAATAGTAAATTGATGGGAAATATGTGGTTGAAAAATAAGAAAATGTTTTTGATTTACGTGTAATATTATTTTAATAAAAAATGTGTGATTGAAAAGAAGAGAGAGAAATTTGTATTTTAAAAAAAAAGGGTACCAAACGACTCCATAATTAACTGAGTTGGCTTTTGAAATTTATTTGTTGACAAACACGTGTAAATTTATAAAATAGAAACAATGAGTAAATTTAGGCCGTTATATAGAAATGTGTGTCCGTGGAAAAAGGATTTTAGATGTTATACGTGGGAATGATCAATGATCATAGTACACCTCATGTATAAAGGACCCCAAGTTGGGAATAATAGATGAATGATTGTTTATCTGACGGGACCGCATGTAAACACAGCAACATGGGAACGTGAAATAATTGTTTTTCTTCCAACAATTCTTTTATCTCACGAGGTAGGATTATGAGGTGCAAGTGGTTTATCCCGCTTTAATTATTTCTTCACGTTGATAAATATTATGCTTATGATATGATATGATATGAAGTGGCCATCCGGTACCAAATATATGATATGATATGAGCTCTTACCGGTTCTAAAGATATGATATGACGATATGATATTTTTGACGCGTGATTTAATACATTTAATCGGGATTGCACAATTGCTCGTATCCTACTGAGTATTCTTATATACTCACCCTTTTCCCTACTCTTGCAAGATTAAACGGGTCGTTGGTTGGCCAATGATGAGTTGCGGTCGTGGTGCCAAGATTATTTTAAACACATAAATCCGGTGTAACGTGAATATAAAATTTTATTTCCAATATTTATTCTCGTTGTATTTATTTCATGAACCAATAGCTTGTTTGTAGACGATGATATAAAATAAAATCTTTTTTTTTTTTTTGGAATTGCTCATATTAAATTAAAAGGAAGTTTTTGGTAACGATTCA
Organism: Olea europaea var. sylvestris; assembly: GCF_002742605.1. Taxonomy (NCBI): domain Eukaryota; kingdom Viridiplantae; phylum Streptophyta; class Magnoliopsida; order Lamiales; family Oleaceae; genus Olea; species Olea europaea. Next base: position 19,429,763 of record NC_036253.1, on the reverse strand, counting down.
TACTTATTTTATCGTAAATTTTAGGTCGTTTTGAAAAACAATTCGCGTGTTTTTGTAACGACCCGGGTCTCTGTTCCCAAATTGTTAACTTACGTACTGTCCGATTTCTGTCGTGTCCCCCAAAATTCGAACTCATAACCTTCCCTTAAGTAAGACTTAAGTTGCCCAATTGGTACCAGGATTTAACTTAACTCTTACTTAAGAGAAATGTTATGAGTTCAAATTTTGGGGGACGCGACAGAAAGCTGTGAGAGGTAAGTGGGCGCAAGGTCCACCCAAAGCGAACAGTACGTAAATTAACGGCTTGGGTGCAGAGACCCGGATCGTTACATACGTCAACCCGGGAGCACATAAAGAAATTTGATGATTTATCGAGGTTTGCAAATAATATTGTCAAAACAACCAGATTGATTTATGGATGGATTAAGGCATGAGTTGAGTAGAGATGTAATAATGTCAGGGATACAAAATGCTAGTTTTGCAAATATAGCAAATAATGCCCTGATAGCAGAACAAGTCGAGGGTAAGATTGACCAGTCCTGAGCATCAAGTAGTAAGAAAACTACTGCAACCAATAAGAATTGGAATCCAAAAAGACGGATTGGGAAGAATAAAAGAGGAAATATTAGACGAACCAGGCCATATCCCAAGAGAGTAAAAACGACGACTAATAATACCAAAAGGAAAGAGATCCCAAAATGCTCCAAGTGTTGTAAACTTTATGCTGGAGAATGTTAGGCCCAAAAGTGGGGTTTGCTACAAGTGTGGCAAGGTAGGACAAATGATACAAGAATGCCCTGACAATACGAAAAAGTAATATGATAGAGTAGGTAGAGTGTTTACCATCATTTAGCCAGAAACTCAGGAAGATGACCAAAGTAGTGACAGGTACCATTTATACTAAGGGAGTGTTTGATAGCATGGAAATGGAAAAAAAAAAAAAGATGGAATTGGAATTGGAAATTCCAACTTTTGGTGTTTGATACCTTATATTTTCCATGGAATTGCATTTCTTGAATTTCTTGGAACTTGGAATTTTCCTTGTTTTAGTGGAATTTGAATTCTCACCATATATGGTGAGAATTCAAATTCCACCATACTGTAGCGATTATTATTATTTTTTTCATCTTTTTTTTTTTGTTGGTAATGGAAACAAATTTTAAGAATTATTGTAAAAAAATATTTCCTTTTAATTGTCAATTTTCATGTAAAATAAAGTCAAATGAATATTAAAAATCACTTTTATTTCAACATTTTCCACGTGGAAAATTATACCAATCAAACACAATAATTTTCAATTCCCAGAAAAACAATTTCAGGCAATTCAATTCCCTGAAATTTGTTTTCTAGGCAATTCAATTCCATCTTTGTAATCAAACGGACCTTAAGTCTAAGACTGCAATTGGGTTATTTGATTTAGGAGCCACGCTCTCCTTTATCTCCACTCTTTTAATAGAAGCAATTGATTTTGTCACCTAAGATGTACTCTTCCAATGTAGAAGAGATGTTATCGTTAGGATCAAACTGTATCGTAACTCAGATTATACCTGAATCTTTCCTCCTACTATTCTACTATTACCTAGCAAATTTAATTTTATTTGATATTAGGGACATTGATGTGAATTTTGGCATGGATTGTTTAGCTAATTATCAAGTAATAATCGACTGTCAAATGAAGACTCTGAGTATACCCGATATAGGAATCCTTTCATTTCCTAAACAGGTTAGGACTATGAGGACTCTGATCTCAGCACTTAACACATCTAGGCTATTAGCTAAACGAAGTCAAGGTTTATGGGTTGGTATTCACAAATGTGAAGTTAAGATTAAAAATTCATTACAATTAGTATCGGAAGTACAAGAATTCCCTAATGTTTTCCCAAAAGAATTACCAAGTTTGCCTCTAGATAGGAAAATAGAGTTTTCAATAGAGCTTGCACCAGGAACACACCGGTATCTAAGCCTCTTTATAGAATAGCCCCAGTAAAGCTTAAAGAAATAAAGGTTCTGATTTACGGGATGATTCAAAAGAGATTTGTACGATCTAGTGTATTATCTTGGGGGAGCACAGTATGTATATGTGTGTGTGTGTGTGTGTATATATATAAAACATTTTGGGACTATGTTAAAAATTTTAAAGGAAAACTGGTTATGTGCCAAATTCAAGATATATATGAAATTTGGCAGGAGAAACTGGGATTTTTGGGCATATAGCAGCGAAAAAGGAATCTTTGTGGATCCTCATAAGATTGAAGTGATATTCGAATGGTGATGTCTAATTATACCTATGAAGTGAGAAATTTCTAGGACTCATTGGATATTATCGTAGATTTGGAAAGGACTTTTGAAGATTACGATGCTAATAATGAAATTGACTCATGAGAATGTTCTGTTAAGATGGATAAATGAATGCAAACATAGTTTTCAAGAGCTTAAGAAAAAGTTGGCGTTGTCACCTATATTTACCATTCCAATAAAAAGTGGATAATATAATATCTATATTGACCCTTCAAAGCAAGGTTTATGATGTGTTTATATACAAGATGGCAATATTATAGCATAGGCATCCATGTAATTGAAACCATGTGAAAAGAATTATCAAATGCACAATTTAAAATTAGCAGCAATAGTATTTGAGCTTAAGATTTGGAAACATCATTTGTATGGAGAGAAGTTTGAAATATATAATAATTATAAGAGCCCTAAGTATTTCTTTACATAGAAAGAGTTGAATATGCATCAATCAAGGTGGGTAGAATTGGTTAAGGACTATGATTATAATATTACTTATCTTCCTAGAAAGGTTAATGTAGTAGCCGATGCATTGAGTCAAAAAGCACCAAAGAGGTCAAGAGAAGGATAAAGAAATTGAGAATTTCGATCTAGGAATATTGTCACCTGGCGATGAGAGTTTGATGAACATGACATTCAGCCAACACTGAAGGTTAAAGGATAAAGAAGCTCAAAAGGGTGATAAGTGTGCTAATAAAATGAAAAACAACTTGGCAAAGAAAATGCCAATACCATATAGTTGTCAATAGAAGGAATATTATTACAATTTAAGGATAGAATTTATGTGCCTAAGGATAAGAAATTCCAAGGAAAGATATTACAAGAGGCACATAAAGTACCATATTCGTTATATCTAGGATCAACTAAAATGTATCAAAAAATTAAAGCATGCTACTAGTCTCCTAGAATGAAAAAGGAGATAGAAAAATACGTAGCAAAATATCTAATTTGTCAACAAGTTAAGGCCTCAGGATTAGAATCATTACCAATCTCAGATTGAAAATGGAATGAATTACAATGGATTTCATTACAGAATTGCCAAAAACTTCAAAGGATATGATGCAAATTGGATTGTTGTAGATAAATAGACAAAACATAGCACATTTCTTGCATATAAAGATGACTTATATATAAGATGGATTTTATAAATAGAAGAGATAGTTAAATTACATTGAATTTTGCTTCTGTAATTTCAGATAGAGATCCTCGTTTTTATTGCAATTTTCAGAAGAGTTTACACCAATTGTTAGGCACTATATTGAATTTTAGTATTGCTTTCTATTTGTAAGATGAACAAATTGAGAGGACGATACAGACACTTGAGGATGTGTTAAGATGAGTATTTTAGAATTTTGGATACATTTACCATTGATTAGATTTTCGTATAATAATAGTTATCAATTGTCAATTGGTATGCCTTCATATGAAGCATTAATAGTAGGAAGTATATATCACTGTTATATTGGGAAGAAGTCGGCGAACGTTTGATTTTAGGATCAAAAATGGTACAAGAAATGTTGAAAGTAGTTGAGAAGGTTTAAGAAAAATATAGCAATGAAAAAAGATAGGCAACAAATTTATGCCAATAAGAGAAGATGACCCCTAGAATTTCGAAATATTATTACCTTTTTTTCAATGGCATTATCACTATATTCTATAGTAATATTACCTGTTATGCGAACTCTTTAAAGATTTTTAACCTTACACTTACAAGGTGCTATTACCATGTTTTAGAATATTAACGGCATTTGCTAATTGATAAGTGAGTTTTTATACACTTATATGAGTCTAAAAATATAGACATTTAATAGTTCTTTTGAGCAATTATAGCCTAAATTATTGTATATTTTATTTATTAGGTGAAGCTCAATATTGGAAGGTAAATTGAAAGAAAGAAGCGAACAATTGGCGAAAAGGGTGAGAAAACAAAGTATTGGAACTAAAATGCAAATATCTAATAGTTGATTCGGATGACAAAATGAGGATTGTAGATGTTACGTGTTCAATTGAATACAAATGAACGTCAAAGGAAAGAAATCGCAAGAGAAGGATTTTAAAGACTCAAGATTTAACACTTGGGGGGACTAAATTGCAACAAAGCAAAACTTCAAGTGAGACGCATGCCTCACTATTTGCAGGTGCAATAGAGAGCGGATTTAATGAAACCTTCGCACATCAGAAAGAGAACTTAGCGTCGCCTATTTATAATTTTGGCAATATGGCTGTTTCTTAATTCAAAAGTATACATAGAAATCATTTCCTTGCACGATTGTTGACCTAGGTTCATATAGTATGTTATCCAATATTCATCAATTATTATCATCAAAAGGAGCAAAATTGATAGTTTTTGTAGGAGAATTGAGGAGTAATTGCAAGAATTCATTCAATTGAAGTTTTATTCTTGATTTTTTGGTAAAGAAGAGAAGGTGCAATTGGAGATTCGTAAAGAAAATGTTGAAGATATTCAATATTTCAAGATTTCTCTTCATTTTCTCGATTTATCAAAGAATCCAGGTGATGTTCTATAAATTTAATATGATTTCTTGTAATTTTACAGTGCCAGGCTCGATTTTCAATTACTAAGATGCAGAGAACTCTTGTTATGAAGTTTTTAATATAAAATAGATATTTTGATATCCAATATGTATTATTTCTTGGAAACATGTTATTGTGCCTAATGGGTTTTCAATTAATCAGTCACTAATTGGAATGATTTGTGAATTTTATTAATTTTGAGAGAAATGATAAAATAAATATCACTTATAACAACTATTGTAAAGTTCAATATCGGATAAAGATATACCGCTATACTTTGTATGATTTCTACATATGACTAGAATTTTTAATGCATATTTGATATTCTCATCTTTTATAGAGATGTAGAGAGGTAACGGTAAACTCCCGTTTGGCCCCCATTATTTAGATTTATAATGGGGAGAATAGTGTTTTTTTTTTAAAAATGGGTGGTTGTAAAAGAATGAAAATTTTTTGATTTACGTGTAATATTATTTTATTGAAAATTGTGTGGTTGAAAATAGGAAAGAGAAAAATTTAAATTAAATTGAAAAGTTTTAATGGAGGCCAAATGGGGGCTAAGGGATAGATTTAACTGATATCGAGATATGCTTTTAATTAACTTAGGAACATTGATCAACAAAAATGCATCATGATGTTGAATTGGATTAAACATGGATTAATAGGGAAATTCGAAATCTTAGTAATCATCTATATAGTTTTATAAAAAGCTACATAATTTACTTAACAAAGGCTAGTTAAATTAGTTGATAAGTATGAATTAGTAAAACAAAATTTGTATTCGATTAAGGTTAAAATTAATTGATCCTCAATTAAGTATATGCTTCTCATGGAAATGATACTTTATTAATTACTTTATCACTTGTTTGCGATATCATTCACTTGTGGAAAATCAAACTTAACACCTCAAATTTTCATAAATCTTGAAATGTTACAAAAAAAATCACTTTTCTTTGAATTAAAGGCAGAATGACAAAATAAAATTCTTTATGAAAAAAACCATAATCGGAATATTCATAACTTAAGTTAAATCATGAAAATTGTATCTTTAAAAATAAACATAATCAACTAACTAATTGAATTTCATGTCTTATAATGAATTACACCAATTGATAAATTGAATGACAGAAAAACTTAAATGTTTTTCTTTTTCTTTCAATCTACTGGCATCCCGCATCTTCATCCTACCATGAATCCAATCGATCTAAATTAAGCTATAAAATTATTCTATGAGTAATTATTCAAAAATATCTAGTAAGATATGTGCACATTCCATAGACAATTTATATAACAATAAAATAAACAATTCATAGCACATTTTTTATGGAGTACATAGATGATCAAGTGACAAACCCATCAGTAGCATTTTGAATTCTTGAGGGATTTTGCAGTTCGTTATAAAGAAACCTAATAGATTTTGAAATTGAGGGACTAAAGTGAAACATGTTTTAAATTCTTATATTCTTGGGTCAATTAATTAAATTTTGATAGAGCATGTTTTGGTCTATTAATGTTGGACTCTTTTTATAGCTCCTATTAACTAGAAGACATCAACACTAGAAAAATTTATTTTGGATTTGACTACATTAAGTTAGACTAAAAGAATAATAGGTTAATAGAGTTAGTGGGGCTTGCAATATTAATTATGTAAAATTCTTTTGAAATGAAATCGATAGTGTAGTATAATTCGAATATAACTTTTTGAAACTAAGGCCAAGTTGGTCATATGTCTTATTTTCAATGGGATGATTGTATCATAAATTAATAATAGAGTATATTACTAACTTCACCATTTGAAAACAATTCTTATCAAATCCTTATATTACACAATTTTTCAAATTTTAGTTGCATACAAACGCAATTGAGAATTTCAACTATAAATATTGTTAGAATTCTCAGTTTTTCATCATAGAAAATAAAGAGAGCCATGGAAGAGAGAGAGAGGAGAGGAGAGGAGAGGAAAAAGTATAGAAAAATAAGAGGAAAATTTTTACGTGCAAGATTTTATTCTTTCCAACTTTTCAAAATCAAGGTTAGATACTTTGTACAAGTGGTTTGTTTTCGTATACTTTTATATTTAGTAATCTATACATGAATTGCATGTGAACCTTTATGTTCTTTTGAAAGAGATACGAAATCATATGGGAATTCAAGATGACCTAAGATGGTTATGTCGCTTGATTACCATATACACCATAAGAAACGAGTGGTATGAACTATAGATTTCACTGTTATATATTTTGTGTATGGGAACTGTATCTCACTGGGCATTTTTAAATCCTTACTCCTAAAATAATTTTGTGGGTTAGTTCGAGTCGATTGGATTTGTCACAGGATAGTATATGGGTTGCCAACTGGATCGAAGAAAAATAAACATCAAGTTTTTGTGTCTTTCAATATGTTAGTTAGTTTAATTCATTTTAAGACACGTTAATTAATTAGATAAGTGATTTTTTTTAATTTTTTTTAAGATACATCTTCCACGTTTTGGTTTAAACTTTATGGATATTCCAATTATTTTAAATAAAGAATTTTATTGTATTGTTCTGCCTTCAATACAAAGAAAAGTGGATTTTTTTATATATTTTTTTAAGATTTATGAAAAATTGGGGAGTTACACAAACAATCATTAACCCTTTTTGAGTATTATTTCTAATGATTATGTAGGGAATTAATATCATATTTTAAGGTGTTAGTGCCATTCATGAAAATTTAGTTTGGGTGTCCCCACCTTATTTTAGGGTTATTACCCCTCCATTTTTACTGGAATAGTTACACAAGTTAGAGTTGTTGCTATCCTATCATATCAATCTATATATCCAATACAATTTCTTACCCTTGTTCACGAAGTAGTTTAAGAGTTTTGCTACTTTTTATAAAAAGAGCTTTTAAATGTATATCTCGTAAACAAGTTCAAGTCACATTTTGTTAAGATAAAGTAGTGGCGTCGTCAAGTCACCAAGTTTAGTGTTAATAAAAATAAAAATAAAAATTATAGTGATTTTGGGCACCCATGACATGTCCTAGGAAAAGCTGGCGAATCTACTTACACTGACGAAAGAGTGAAAATTAATTGATGAACTTACCTCTCGCAGGCCACTATGCTATCATGATCAGTAGATGGACTGTGAGGTGTGTTCAGCGTGCTACTTCACTGGAGAGGAAGGTGGAGAGTTTGGAGAAAAGATGTACAGAATTTCAGAAGAGAGTAGATGAAGCCAAAAAAGAAGTGCAAGTTAGAAACCGATAATCTGGTACTGATGGATGAGAATGCCACCAAGAAGAAAGGAAGGGAAGCCATTCACTCTTGATTTTTTATTCTACTCTTTCTTCTTCTTGCTCACTCATCCTCCCATTCCCGTCTTTATCCTTCTAGGCCAGATCAGCATATGGGAGTTGCTAGTGTATTAGGTGTTGTTTTCCTATGCGCTATGCATGGTACAACTATAGAAAACACTTTATTTGAAGATAGTGATTGACACAACCCGTCCTGAATCACCTTAATGGATTCGACACGTGTCGTGCACGATGGTAGATCCTAGCTAAATGTTGAACCCACGATCAAGGCAACTTTGACTGTGAAATATTTTAAAAGAATTTTGACAGAGTCACCTCTAAAATATGGATTAAAACCACCTGATCAACACCCAATTTTCTCAAGTCTATTCATATAATTTAAAATATGATACTCTAGTCTCTCAAAATACTAACTATTTAAAAATAAAATGCTGACAAATCGGTATTTACTTTGCTCTGCAACCAAAAGTCTTCAAATATATTAAAGATATCAAATATGCAGTCAGCTTATGATAACTTTTTGACATAAGCTACATGTAACCCACAGGAAACATGTACCATGTAATCTAATAAAGTAGGCAATACAACCTATGGCGTGTGGCTCAATTTGGTGGATTGACAGGCTCCAAAGCTGCTCAACTCGGCTGTTATTTGGTAAATAAAAATGTGAAAAGATATATGAGTTTATAACTCAGTGAGTGGATAATTTGCAAATAAGTATATTTTTTCTTTTATTCATATTTTCTGAAAATTCTTACTCCATTAAACTTTAAGAAATTTTGAAATCTGGTAACACTTTTAAAACCAAACATGAATATATCATTCTAGATAAGCAACTGTAAATTATAATGAATATAAATAATCTGATATCTATAAATATAAGTGAAAATATCATTTTACAGTACTATAAGCTGAAATCGTTACTTTCAAACTGAATAAGCTAATTTCTATAGTATAAAATCTAATAAGTTGTATAATATTGAAAATCACACAAAAAAAGGTATCCAATGAATAGCCTTACTCATGTACAGAGTAATCTCGATATACAAGGCAAAGCCATTCACATCTGATAATCTGTTAATCTGGTTATACTTACGCAGAGTTGCCCCAAAGGCTAATCACCCTAGTACACGACCCAAAGCCTATGTGTGTAAGTAGTGGTGCTGCCAAGTCACCAAGTTTAGTGTTAATAAAAATAAAAATAAAAATTATTACGATGTTGGGGCACCAGATGACATGTCCTAGGAAAAGCTGGCAAATCTACTTACACTGACGCAAGAGTGAAAATTAATGGATGTTTACCTCTCGCAGGCCACTATGCTACATCACGATCAGTAAATGGACCGTGAGGTGTATTCAGCGTGGTACTTCACTAGAGAGGAAGGTGGAGACTTTGGAGAAAAGATGTACAGAACTTCAGAAGAGAGTAGATGAAGCCAAAAAAGAAGTGCAAGTTAGAAACTAGTAATTTGGTACTGATGGATGAGAATGCCACCAAGAAGGAAAGGGAAGCCATTCACTCTTGATTTTTTATTCTGCTCTTTCTTCTTCTTGCTCACTCTCCTCCCATTCCCGTCTCTATCCTCCCAAGCCAGATCAGCGTATGGGAGTTGCTAGTGTATAGGTGCTGTTTTCCTATACGCTGCTATGCATGGTACAACTATAGAAAATACTTTATTTGAAGATGGTGATTAACACAACCTGTCCCGAGTCACCTTAATGGATTCGACACGTGTCGTGCTCCGATGGTAAATCCAAGCTAAATGTTGAACCCACGACCAAGGCAATTTTGACTGTGAAATATTTTAAAAGAATTTTGACAGAGTCACCTCTAAAATATGGATTAAACCCACCTAACCAACACCCAATTTTCTCAAGTATATTCATATAATTTAAAATATGATATTCTAGTCTCTCAAAATACTAACTATTTAAAAATAAAATCTTGAGAAATCAGTATTTACTTTTTGCTCTGCAACCAAAAGTCCTCAAATGTATTAAAGAGATCAAATATGTAGTCAGCTTATGATAACTTTTTGACATAAGCTACATGTAACCCACAGGAAACATGTACCGTGTAATCTAATAAAGTAGGCAATACAACCTATGGCACGTGGCTCAATTTGATGGATCGACAGGCTCCAAAGCTGCTCAACTCGGCTGCTATTTGGTAAATAAAAATGTGAAAAGATATATGAGCTTGTAGCTCAGTGAGTGGATAATTTGCAAATAAGTATACTTTTTCTTTTATTTATATTTTCTGAAAATTCTTACTCCATTAAACTTTGAAAAATTTTGAAATCTAGTAACACTTTTAAAACTAAGCATGAATGCATCATAAAATTCTTTGTTTTTCATTCTAGATAAGCAACTATAAACCATAATGAATATAAATAATCTGATATCTATAAATATAAGTGAAAATAACATTTTACAGTACTATAAGCTAAAATCGTTACTCTACAAACTGAATAAGCTAATTTCTGTAGTATAAAATCTAATAAGCTGTATAATATTGAAAACCACACAAAAAAGGTACCCAATGAATAACCTTATTTATGTACAGAGTAATCTCGATATACAAGGCAAAGCCATTCACATCTGATAATCTGCTAATCTGATTATACTTACGCAGAGTTGCCCTAAAGGCTAATCACCCTAGTACACGACCCAAAGCCTATGTGTGTACGAGTGGGTCCCAAAGACCTCTGATAACCTGATCATATACTATGAAAACACATTCACAATAGTGCAGAGCAGGTAAAATAACCATAATTAGTCATACATCAACACATTCACACCAATGCAGACTAGGGTAAAATCAACTAGGTACTCTTCTGGTGGTTTTTAGAAAATAACTTGAGCTATACTAAAACATGTAATACGAATAGAACATGCCATTGAAATTATTTAATTGAACTAATTTTAACTTTAAAAACAACTGATTATAAGTTCACATTATTCTGAAAATCATGCTATCAACATAACTTTATAAAATAAGTAACTTAAATTTAATGAATACTTATTTTTGATAAAAATAAACTTTATCCACTCACCAAGACAAGCTATAGGCTATGAATGCCGATAAGCTTTTCCAATATCTTAGTCACCACCTGATATATGATACAAAATAACTAATTTAACAACTATCATACTATGTAGCTCTTAATATTTAATAACTGCATACCAAAACTTGATTTCTTGATACTTGAATAATATTTCCAAATTTTCCTTTAATCAATTGGAACTAATGCCACTTTCTAATACTTTCACAAATATATACTACATCCAAATTTACCTTCATTCCACTCATAAAAAAATAATTATACCTTCCAATCTAATGAAAACTAGTAACCAACTAATTAAACCCTAGCAACTTTAACATCATCCTTCCATAAAAATATTATGTCCTTACCTCTTGAAGAAATTAAAGAACTTGAACCCGGATTTTCATTTCTTTTCTTCTTCTTTTTCTTCTCCTCTTTCTTCTCGGTTTCTCTCTCTGCCCTCTCCCATTTTTGCCTACTATGTGTGTTTGTCTATTGAATTACAATTGAAAATGGGTTTGTTGTAATATAATAAGTAGCCACAACTCAAAATTGCAAAAGAGTTCCTCCAACATTTCTATAATAAAACACTAAATTCTAAACTTCCAGCAATATATAAGTAGATAACTATTATTTTTTTTTTCCAACTTAAACCTTCAAAATATTTTTCATAATAAATTTAATCCCACATAGAATGATTTATTTCATTTTAGTCTCTTTTGACTTTGACTTTGACAATTTAACATTTGATTTTTGACTAGTAAAATTTGGATTGTAACAATGATGCTAACTCTTTGATCTCAATCTACTAAGAATGAGGTTGCCAGTGAAAACTTCATAGTCGAGGATGGCCAAGCGGTGTCTAGTTGGTGGAGGCAGAGGCTCATAAAGCTACCATCTATGAACAAGGAAGGCAAGAAACGGACAATGAAGTTCTCGATATTATTAAAGACTTCCATCCAGAATCGAACTTAGATTTATCGAAGCACACGAGGACGATGCTGATGAATCCGCTTTAAAGGAATCCCCTCTCTCTAATTGCTAGGCACCAGTTGTTTTTCCTCTTCATCTTGACACTATAACTCTGCAGCTTCAAAAAACGAGGCTATTCCCTAGGCTAACCAAGAGGATCTAGAGTTTAAAAATCTTCAAGAATTGGTTAACTTGGAAAGTTATCGTCCTTATAATTTTCTAATTTATTTTTGTAATGGTTAGACACCATTTTGTTTTAGCAATCATATCTTTCTACATTATGCTATGTTCGTCTTTTAAGTTCGTTAACTCTTGTGACATATCATGATATTAGTTTGTTATAAATGTTGATTCGTGGCATATGTTAATAAGCTCACAATAATAAGATACTTGGATTGTCAACATGCACAACATTTGTTTTATAAAATCATTAATCTCAAGATTTTGAAATTTGTTTCCACAATCAAATCATTTCAGCTAAATATCATTACATGTAGAGTGATCGTTACGTGGAGTGAATTTCGCCCAAAATATGAGATTACATTACTTTCAACAAAGATGAAATAGAACTCGCCTGATCAATAAACAATATTTTCTAGAGGCATAATGAAAATATCCTTATCAAGAAACAAGCTGCTATTCCAAAGCAAGTGAAATGAACCTCGCGAGAATTTTTTTTTTAAAACACATTCAAAAACATGAAAAATGAAACTCGTCCTAAATGGACTTTTAGAATAGGTGGAATAAAATCACCTATGAAACAAAATTTCAATAGTTTCAAAATAGGAAAATGAATTCACCTAATAGGAATCAACTTGATGTTCTTCAAAAAAAATTTACTCTCAAAGGCGCATGAGAGGCTTGCCCTCTTTTCTTATAAACATTTGTATCCTCGACTTTGCCTCATGACACTCGTTGATTTTGAGGATCTTTACTATATTTTCCTTGTCAATAGGAGAGTTTTCAACTCTTCAACTGCTGCAAGGTCAAGTGAATTATCATTTCAATACTTTCCTTCCAAAATTTTCATCACCATTGTTGTATCGACCATAAGGACTCACATGACCGCTTTTCTTAACACCCTAGGGTAACATTCTAACATGCCCTGCTTTGAATCATCCTATGGACATGTAACGTAACGTAACGTAACGTGTGCATCGTGGTAGATGTTGACTAAATGCTAGATCCACTATTAAGGCTGATTATAATTTACTACTAAATATGAGCTATATAAGATGCTTACAAGGAAAATAATCATAATGCAACATATGCCCAAAATGATTACTTTGTGCTTTATCAAATTGAATCATATCGCTTAATATGCTATGTGGCTATCACTTTGCACTCATTAGACTCCTCTAGCCATAAGGAACCAATTGATACCTGTAGGAAAAATCGTGAAAAATTATACGAGTTGATAGTTCAGTGAGTAGAAGAGTTTAAAAATAATTATACTTTCTCATTTATACATTTTTATCGAAAATCGAGTCCACATAATTTAATAGTTCACATTATAACCACATGTAGTAGTAGTAGTATTTGGGTCTCAAGACCTCTAGTAATCAATTTTAGACACGGGCAAGGTTTCTAAATGAACTATATGCACACGATCAAGAACAATATCCGGTCAAGACCCCTCTGTGTAAAATAAAACATGGTCAAGGCCCCTTTGTTAACTAGAAGATGTATATAATCACGGACGCATTTTTGGTCGATCTCAATATAAAATGTCACATTCCAATTTATAAGTAATCCATGTACGACCTTTGAAATTCCACATATATTATTGTGAAAGAAACTTCTATAATAATCATGTAATTGAAGAATTAATTTACGCCTCCATTTTGGCTCCCATTTTTTGTAAATGAAAATGAGTGGAATAGTATTTTTTTGAAAAATGAGTGGTTGAAAAAGAAGGAAAAGTTTTCTATTTACGTGTAATATTTTATGGAAGATTGTGTGGTTGAAAATAGGAAAGAGAAAAATGAAATATAATCAGAGTCAAACGGGGGCTACATAATTGCACATAATGTAATAGTATAATTATTTTATCAACATTTAAAAATATTTAAATTTTTTCACTCACTTAATTATGTACGCAAAATCAACTCGATTGGTAGGTTGTTCCGATATCCGTATAGCCACCTGAAATATGATATAATTTTTAGATTAACAGTTAACTATTTTAAGAAATTCTTATAATTAAAAAGCTGATACCAAATCCTATCCTTTTATACTTAAGCAATGTTGCTCAATTTCTTTAATCACTTAAGCCGTTTTTCTTCCTTTTAACTTAATTTCATAGTTTGTTATACCTAATTCAATAGTTCCCTTTCAATAAAATTGAATTAGCACTAATAATCTAACAACTCTAAAATTAAACATAACTATTCAATAAGCGAACTTTTACTTGTCAAAATTGAGAAATTTAAGTTTAACGATAGAAAGCAATTATTGTCTAATCACGTTAACAACTTTCCTATTTTCTTCTTCTTCTTTTTCTTATTCTCTTCCTTTTTTTACTTATTTCTTCTTTTCTTTCTCTCTGCCCATTTTCTGTCTTTGTGTGAGTATAAGTGGATTAGTATATGTGTGAAAATGGATTAGTATAATATGTGAATCGGATACATCCAATTCACCGCCTTAACCCTTTTTTTATTTTATTTCTTTTTTTTTACATTTTTTTTTATATATATTAAGGTATTACAAAATTCGCCCCCTTAAAAGAATTTTGTCCTCGAAATCCAATTGACTAAGTACGAAAAAGCCACGGATATTGAGAATGCATTTGCTTTTCACTTTCTCATAACATTTCTTTTGTGGAATGATTTCTCCATAAGATTTTAACCAAATGAATAGTCTTACTATGTAAGACTTGTTTCTTTCTGTCCAATATCTGGCCCTCGTTTGGCCCCCATTTTGTAGAAATGAAAATGGATGGAATAATATATTTTTTTATTTTACGTGTAATAATTTTACGAAAGATTGTGTAGTTGAAAATAGGAAAGAGAAAAATGAAATGTAGTGGAATGTAAATTAATAGGGGTAAAACGGAGCTTGAACTAGTTCTTCTTCATATGTAAGATGTCTTTCAGTGGATCCACTGATAATATCTATCTACTAAGCCTCGAACATATGGATTACGTATTGAACTAATGCCTTAAATATCATCCTAATGATCAATATGTGATATTCTTAGCTTTCCATATTATCATCTCACGATAATATATACACAGCTTCAACTTCATCTCCTTTTCGAATACAAATAAACCTTAACCTCACGTGTTTAGTAATTATTAATCTTCCCACCATGTGATAACGGCACAATTCCTAAATTTCAATCTCAATTTGGCCAACATATATATATTTTCTAACCCATAACATATATCATTATTGTGAATTAATCTCTTATCATCTTTAGATATAATAGCAAAATCAGAATTTCCTGATAGCAAAACTTTTGACATTTCTATACCCATATAAATTTTGTTCTTTCTTTCTATGAAGAGACAATAATAACATTTAATCCATGAAAATCTATACTCTTATTCCATAAATAGGTTGTTGATCTATCACCAATGCATAAGCTTTCTTGTCTATCGCATACAAGACCTTTAATTGAAGCAATGTATTTACATTTGACAATCATCTTAGCATTCCTTTAATTGAAGCAATATAAGTACATTTGACAATCATCTTAGCATACAAGACCTTTAATTGAAGCAATGTATTTACATTTGACAATCATCTTAGTGTTTGGACTATTCAACATATCATCCATATATTCCATAGCAAATAGACCTTGACAAGAATGGATTACGTTATTAGTGAAATCCAAAATACAATCGAAAATAACCCAAACTTTATATCAGTAAATTTTCACCTTAATTTCAAAATTTAACTCGAACCTTCCAAATTGTAGGTAATATATTTACGTTATTTAACTTACTAACCTAAATATGTCATCACATTATTTTTCTATAGGACAACAATTACATTTATTTACATGCTATTCACCATATCATGTTATGATCATGTGACCTTGTCTTTTATAATTATATTGCATGACCTAAGACATTTAATTATATCAATTTTCCTTAAGATCACAAATTAATAACATTCATATTTATCACGTGAACCTTTCGCACATCAATATACAACCAAGATTTCATATGTCAGTTTTCTAATCTAAATAAATTTCAAACTCTACCATTCTGTACTCCCCCTTTTTTCAAATCACATAAACATATTTGAATATTCGGACATGTCCATTTCATTCTTTTTCTTAAGCAACAAATTACCCCATAATAAGTGATCATTATAAAATCTATCCCTCTTTTCCTTATATCCCTTATAATCAAACAACTCATAAATAATTGAAATAATTGGAATCACTTAAATGTTAATCCCATCAAACCCTAAGATATATAATAACACATTGTTATCTATCAATCAACAAATCATCATTTTGTCTTCCACATTTTCTTACCATATAGCATAAACATACACAATCATGATTCTTTATCATCATCCCATATAAGTGGCCACAATCACTATAAAATTTTGATAACATTAACGACCATTTGGCTTCCCAAGATAATTAAAATTCCTCACTAATTTGTCACCATTTACACAGATAAGATAATATCATTCCTTTTTATTTATCGTGCAAACTATGACTATAGCTTTTCCTATGTAAATATTAAAAAAAAGAAGCATGTCTTTCTACATATAAATTGATAATTAAGTGGTCATACCACCTATTACTTTGAATGCTTGTACATAAACAACCAGCAAAACCATCAAAATTTGTTCAACTCTTAATAGGTTACATAAACCATAGTTTCAATCCAACAACTAATGATATTTCCAACCATTTGATCATTGCGACTACCACACTTACATACTAGTCATTTATGAATTTGTTAAAAAAAAAATCTATCATTTTTGGTTCCATACATTCATGCTAGTGAGCCTGAATATGCACGAGCATGAACCATAAAAATTTCAAAACCATGCTCTAATACCATTCTGACAAACCCAGCTTCGAATCATCCTATGGACCCGAAACATGACCTGCGCTGATGTAGATGCTGATCAGATGTTGGATCCACCATTAAGACTAACTATAAGTTACTACTAAATATGTACCATAAAAGGTGCTTATGAGGAAAAAAATAATGCAACGAGCCCAAAATAATTACTTCATGCTTTATCAAATTGAATTGTATTGCTCACTATATCATGTAGCTATCACTCTGAAATCATCATGCTCCTCCAGCTAGCCATAAGGATCCAATTGATACCTGTACGAAAAATCGTGAAAAAATATAAGTTCATAGCTTAGTGAGTGGAGGAGTTCAAAAATAATCATACTTTCTCATTTATATATTTTTATCAAAAATCGACTTCACATAATTTAACAGTTCACATTATAACCACATATAATAACAACAATAATAATCAAGATGTGATACATCTTCGTAACGTATTAAAAATAATCTCATAGTCATGATGTAATCGTCAGATTATCCATATCTCATCACATCAAATGTAATGGAAAATCCACAAAAAATGTACTCTCTAACTAAAATCTGTAATCCACCTCTCAAGCCAAACACTTTTGCCACGGGCCTTTGTCCCCTCCATGAATGAAAGTGGATCTCAAGACCTCTGGTAATCAATTTTAGAACATGGTCAAGGTCACTCTGTGAACTATATATACACGATTAAGACCAATATCTGCTCAAGACCCCTCAATGTAGGATAGAACACTGCCAAGGTCTCTCTATGAACTAGAAGAAGTATATTTATAATCACAAGAACTTTTTTGGTCGATCTCAATATCACAAACCACATTCCAATTCATAAGTAATCAATGTAGAACCTTTGAAATTGCAGATAAATCATCATGAAAGAATTCCTAATAATCATGTAATTGAACAACTATTTCACATAATTGCACATAATGCAACAGTATAATTATTTTATCAACATTTAAAAATATTTCAATTTTTCACTTACTTAATTATGCATGCAAAATCAAATCGGTTGGTAGGTTGTACCGATATTCATATTGCTGCCTGAAATATGATATAAATTTTAGATTAACAATTAACTATTTTAAGAAATTCTGATAATTAAAAAAGTGATACCAAATCCTATCCTTTTATACTTGAGCAATCTTTCCCAATTTCTTTAATCACTTAAGCTACTTTTCTTCATTTAAACTTAATTTAATAGCTTATTATACATAATTCAATAGTTCTCTTTCAATAAAATTGAATTTAAACTAAAAATTTGACAACTCTGAAATTAAACACAACTTTCAATAAGTGAACTTTTACTTATGTGTCAAAATTGAGAAATTCATGTTTTATGCACAATGGTGAATGAATGTTACTCCCTTCAATTGTTTCAAGGCGGACCCTCTCAAGATTCCATTGTAAGTGGATATGCTGTTAATGATTAAAAAATCTATATATCCTCAGAATTTCCTGGGTTTCTCTTTCGAGTTCCATAGATAGATTAATCTATGCTACTAGACTCTTTCCATTAAAATAATATAGAGGAACTAACATGAGTCCAAGGATAATCTATCTACATTTGATCGAAAGCACTCCCAAATAAGATATTAACCGAGCTTCCATTATCCCATGCATTCAATTGAGATTGTTTAGGGCTATTATTGCTCATATGATCAGTCGTCACAATGGGGTAAATTATCACATACTCATCATCATCAATAAATTCAATTGACGAAGATTCTTAGTTTTAGGATTACCTTGAACTAGTAATTCAATAGTTCTAGCTTTCGGTAGTTCACACATAATTTCTTTGTGGTTACATTTGCTTTCCCTCCCAGTATGGTCCGTCAATGATAATGTTTATCTTCGTTATAGGTGTGGTTGATGAACCGGAGCATTTATTGGTGCATCTATATTTTTCGCATTCCTAGGCCATGACCCTCGACCCCATCCTTCTTTGTAGCTATTTTTGAGAGGATTGGATGGAGGTAGAGCCCTTGCATAGACTTCTCTATTGTTTCATTGCCATTTTGTAGAGATTTAGTTCCAGAATTATCTCGAAACAATTCTCCAATGTTGGCTTTTTGATGGTTCATGCATAATTTCTTTGGGAGTTGTAATTTTACCTCTCACGTATGGTCTGTCAAAGATAGTTTTTATATTCCTTACTATTGGTCGATGAATTAGGGAATTTATAGGTGAATATGTTTCTCATTCCTCGGTCTTGGACCATCTAGCCTACCTGTAGCTATTTTAGGACGTTTTTGGATGGAGGCAGGGCCTTCTCATATGCTTAACTATTATCTATAGATGGTTCCTAGAGGATTTCATCCTAGATAAGGTTGAAAAGCTGATGGTATTTCACATTTTGTTTTGATATTAGATTCAAATTTAAAAACAGGCCAGTACACTTCCTAGACTCTACCAATGATCCGATAACTCCAAACCATCAAACTTCTATAAAAAAAAACTCTAACTTTCCACCCAAAATTACGTTTTAGTAGTTTTGTTTCTATATTAAGGATTTAGTAATTCAGCTTAGGCCTATATCAACAACATCAATAATGAAATCCAAGTAATCAAGTCATGTCTCAACATAAGTAATAAGTCAATGATGGCAATGAGATCAAATAACTCAATCCAACATGGATAAATTTTCATGTAAAAGAAAAAGATGTAGCTTCGTAATCGATTCAGACAAATAAACATCATCATAGGAGGCAAGTTGTTCAACACTAACTAGATACTTTTTATATTTTTTTTTTCAATTTTTTATAGCTATATAGACTCCATCAACAGTCGAAAAATAAGTGTATATTCCAAGTATTCTAATACTTACCCCAAATAAAAATATTATATTGTCCCCAATGAAAATGAAATAAAAAATAAAAGAAAAGGAGTAAGGATCAGAAACTCTCTGGAATAGATGTAGATAAGTAGAAAGATCAGACTGATTTGGCTGGAAGAAATCATGACAACCATCACTTTTCTTGGTTTCTATATTTTAATTTGCTCAAGAATATAAAATAAATATTAGTGATTGCATATGAGGTTTAAATATTTTCGCTGCCCAATAAGCTCGATGTTCCAACTCAACTAGCAGATGACATGCTTTTACAAAAACTAGAAGATAGGGAGGCATGCCTTTTAGGGTCTTAAACTATTCTATACGCCCACAAAGTATCATCAAGTTTCATAGACCAATCTTTTCTTGAGGAACTCACTGTCACCTCAAGGACAAGTTTCAAATCTCTGTTAGAGATTTCGACTTGCCCATTGGTCTGAGGGTGATAATGAGTGGCTATACAGTAACTAACACTATATTTAGCCAACAACAACTCAAATTGACAATTATAGAAGAAACACCCATCATTAAAAATTAAACGTGGTGTGCCATTCGAGTGGAAATGTACTTTTTCTAGAAACTTATCACTACCTGAGCATCGTTAATAGGTAAATGAAATTGCTTCCATCGATTTAGAGACAAAGTCAACTGTAGTGAGAATATATTGATTTGAGAACGAGGAGAGAAATGGTCCAATGAAGTCAATCCCCTACGTATCAAATAGCTCTACCTCAAGGATATTATTCAAAGGTATCTCGTTCATTCTAGAGATATTTCCTGTGCGTTGGCACAACTCTTCACGAAAATATAAGCATATCTAAATATTGAAGGCCAATAGAACCAGGCTAGAAGATTTTTTCATTCGTCTTTGAAATGCCAACAATTTCTAGAATAGACATATGAATAACATTGCTCGAGTATATGAGGAATGCTTAATAATCTAATCTAGAACCCGTATGTAGAGTATAGAATCCTCCAAAAAAAAAGTACTTAAAGCCAAGAAGGAATTTCTTCTTTTAATGACTTGAATAATTTGGTGGAATGGTGGATTTGGTCGAATAATTCACTGTATCTGCATAACATGGTGCATCCTCCACATTAAAATCTATTCCTCTGGAAAGATCTCATATATGTCCACTGATTTTTCCTATTCTCTATGCTCAACTCATGATAAATGGCCTGCCACTACATTTTCAGTTTCCTCATTGTCTTTTACCTCTAAGTCAAATACTTGCAGGAATAGTACCCATATGATTAGTCTTGGTTTTACATCTTTCAGGTATTTCAAAACTGTATGGTCTTTGTAGACTATTTACATTTGATCCAACTAGATATAATCTAAATTTATCAAAGGCATAGACTGTAGCTTAACGTTTCCTCTCAATGGCGGTGTAGTGTAGCAATGCATCATTATGTGTCTTGATTGCATAGTAGATCACATGAAATTTTTTTTATCTCTGCGCTGTCCCAATATAACTCCCACTACATATACTCACTTGCATCACTCATCAATTTAAAGGGTAAATTCCAATCTAGTAAAATTATTATCCATATTGAAATTAACTTCTCTTTCAAAGTATTGAAAGCCAATAGATACACTTTAGAGAAGTCTAAAGAGACGTCTTTAACTAGTAGATTTCACAACGATTTGGTGATCTTAGAGAAATACTTGATGAAGCAGTAATAAAATCCAGCATGACCTAGGAAACTGTAAACACCCTTGATTGAGGTTCGTGGTGATAATTTCTAAATAACCTGAATCTTTTCCGTATCCACTAAAAATCCTATTTGCTGAAATCCAATGCCCCAACACGATGGCCTTTTGTACTATGAAATGACACTTTTCTCAATTAAGTAGAAAATTTGTTCCCTTACACCGCTAAAAGACCAATTTTAAGTACTCTAGCCACTCATCGAATGAAGAACTAAAGGTAAGAAATCATCTACAAATTTCTCCAACATATTAGAAAAATGACCATCATACAACACTGAAATGTAGCGGGAGCATTGAATAGACCAAATGGCATCCTAAGATAAGCAAAAGGTGTCATAGAGACTAGAAAATAGTATCTCTTGATCTCCGGGCGCTATCGGAATTTGATTATAACCGTAGCATCCATCAAGAAAGTAATAATGGGAGTGACTTGTTAACCACTCCAACTTATCAATCATTGAAAGGGAAAGTGATCCATGCGAGTAGTAGTTTGAGTTTGCAATAATCAGTGCAAACTTCCATTCCATAAATGCTTTGGTGGGATTTAATTATTCTCATTCTATACCTTTTTAATATCTCTCTTTTTTAGCACAACTTGAATGGGATTGATCCATGCACCCGTTGAGATAGGATAGATGATCTCGACATTTCTGCTCTGACTACTGCTTTTATATTCAGATTGAGTCTCATCCAATTGTCTGTACTTGTTCGACAATTATCCTTCATGAGAATTTTATGCACACTAAGTGTAGGGCTAGTTCATCTGATGTCAGCAATAGATCACAATAGGTGTCTTATTTTCTCTAACTACCCTTAGCTATCTTTCTCCTCAAATTCACTAGTAGAGTTCGCAATAATCAATAATGTCAAAGATACACCAAGTAGGCATAATGGAGATGTAGTAGTAATTGCTTAAGTTTTAACTTAGGAGTTTATTAAATTGATGGCAAGGGCTTGGTAGGTCCTGTGCCCACTTGTATGTATCTCAATCTCACTAGAGTTAGATCGAGTGAATTGAAAATGCACAATGTAAGTCTCATAGATAACATGAATTATGTAACTGAAAGTTTCATGAATTGCCCTATTAATCACATTGATTTGAAAGTAACTATTTAATTCAATAGGATATTCCATGGCTTTGAATATGTTAAGTGTGATTTGCTCTTCACATGCCGCAGAATCAGCTAACCTTTCTACATCAATAAGAGCTCTATTAACAGCTTAAAATGGTCAACCCAAGGTAAGTGGAACGTCCCTATCTTCCTCCATGTCAAGAATAGAAAATCAGTTGGAAAGATGAATTTTTGTCCACTTTTACCAGGATATCTTCAATGATTTATATTGGGTGTGTATGGACCGATCAACTAGTTGCAAACTCAATGTTGTTGCTTAGGCCCTGTTTGAGCCCCATTACAATAAATTCTATTACATTTCATTTTTTTCTCTCCTATTTTCAACCACACAATCTTCCATAAAATAATATTACATGTAAATCGAAAACTTTTCATTCTTTTTCAACCACTCATTTTTCAAAAAAATACTATTCTATCCATTAATTTTTCCACGTAATGGGGGTCAAACAGGGGCTTAATCTCCCCCAAACCTAATTTCCCGAGAACAAAGAGTGGCATCAAGTTAATGCTTGATCAAAATAATAATCACCTACAGTGTAAGGTACTATAAAACTTCTTGGATCTTTTAATTTGGGAGGTAGCTTGTTTTCTATCCTAGCACTATACTCATCTATCTACATTACTGTCTCATATTCATCC
This sequence comes from Olea europaea var. sylvestris, assembly GCF_002742605.1. Classification (NCBI taxonomy): domain Eukaryota; kingdom Viridiplantae; phylum Streptophyta; class Magnoliopsida; order Lamiales; family Oleaceae; genus Olea; species Olea europaea. Next base: position 19,406,262 of record NC_036253.1, on the reverse strand, counting down.
AACTTGTGCTCGTTAGATAAAATATTCTTCAAGAATTTGGCATAACTAGGCATCTGAACGAGTGCACCAAGAAACGCTATTTGATGAGAGGCTCCTTGAAGACCTCAATGAATTTTATTTACTGCTAGACTAACCTGTGCTTTTACAGCCTCTAGGAAAATAGAATCGAATGCTCGTATGGTTTGATAGGAGCAGTTGCCTTAACTTGTGGTATATTTGAACTCCTTTTGGCTAATGTTCTTGTCGTCTATTCTGCCTGCTCCATATGCAGGATTAGTAGAAGGCACTTTCTCTTTATTTGTAGCTGGTCTCTTAATTTGAATCCTAGGTAATTAAACCCCACTCCTAGTAATAATTGCTTTGACAAGTTCAATAGGGCTAACTTCTATATTGCTTAGTAATATGCCTGGCGCATTTCCTAATATAACATGTGCCATTTGTCCCATTTGAGTTTCAAAATTTTTAATTGCTGCACTTTGATTCTGAAGAGTTGTCTCAATCTTTCTCATGAATTGATTATTTGCCTCCATGTATTGATCTATTTTTCCATGAATTTACCAAACATTTATTCCAAAGAAGTTTTCTTCTCTATTGGCTAAAACTAAGAACCTTTTGGCTTATCAGAATTGTGATTCGTTGAAGAAAAATTTGGAAATTTCCTCCAACAAAGGTTGTAGGTTTCGAAATATGTATTATTTTGTTGGTGTTGTGTCTGGTGCATGAATTGGGTAGTTTGTTGTGGTATGATCTGTCCCCACATTCTTTACGATTCGTCTGCTTGGCGTGTACTACATTTGTTGACTGTGACAGAGACCTTATGAATGAAAGAGTCAATTTTTTGCAAATAACGCTGCATAAATATCCACCTCATATGTTCTTGGTACTTTCTTATGAACAACCTACTTGGAGGCCTACATGGTTGTTGTAGTAACCATACTCTCAAACAATTGAAAAACTTTATTACTTGTCTTCGTGGATAAAGAGCCATCGGATGAAGAGTCCATCACGTTCTTATAAGATAGAAGTAGACCTCCATAAAAACATTGAACCTGGAGCCCTTCACGATGCTGTACGAGGATATTTCCAAAGCATGTTCTTAAATGAGTTCTAAGCTTTATCAAAGGATTCGATCTTTCCCGGTCAAAATAGGAATATGTCATGCTTCAACTTTGCAATCTTCAGTGGTGTTCCATTTGGTGCAGAATTTTTGGGTCAAGTTATCCCAAGTATTGATACTAGCAATAGGTTACGAATCTAACCATTTAAAAACTCTCATGTAGAGTATTTAGAAATAATCTCAACCTGATAACATCATCTGAAACCCCTTGATACTTAAAATGTCGACACATCTCCAAAAATTATGAGACGTGTGTAGATTTTCATCGGCCTGCCATAGAATTGATGTCCATTCTAAAATAAATGGATAACATTAGTCTACAACTGAAAGTTCAACTGCTAGATTAGCTTTGAATAATTTGTGAAGTCATGAAGTCCCCAACTGGCATATTCCCTTCATCGATCACTGCCTCTTCATTCACTTTAGTAATCAAATTATTTTGTGCATTAGTCATCTCTTGTTGTGCTTCTCTTTGTCTACGGTGAAATTTACGTTAGACTTTTGGATTAGCTGGAAATTAGTTCACCGTCTTCCAAATTTTGCATACAATGTTCAAAAGAGAGGTAACTGAAATAAATTGATAGAGAAAGAAAAGAATAATAAATAAAGCCAAAAAGTATGAATTAATGCCAAGTTAAATGAAATTAACCTCAAATACAATGTTACACCCCACCCATTTTTAGTCAAAGTTAAGAAAAGTAATTGGTCAAAGTCGAAGTCAATAAGGACCTAAGTTGAACAAATGATTTTTATGGGACTTAAATTGTAATTACAAGCATTCGAGGGCTGGAAATGGTTTCATAAGGGAATCTAAGTTTCTATTTTTGAAGATTTAAATGTGATGTTGAATTATGACTAGGGGGACTTGCAATTAATCTATAGTTATCCATTAAATTAGGAAATAAAAATCAAATTCTCTCATTTTTGGGCAAAAAAAAAAAAAATGCAGAGAGCAAGCAAAGTCTGAAAGAGGCAAGTAAATCATGGGGATAAACCGTGGAAAAAGAGGTGAAGAAAGGAAGAAAAAGGGGGGAAAGGAAGAAGTAGTATATTTTCGAGCTGGGTTCTCCATTTCTTTAATTTTTATTGTGATTTAATTAGGTAAGTATAAGAATGTGAAATTACCTAGGGTTTAAGGAAGCAATTAAATGATTTGATTATGTGTAGTGATTGATTAGTAAATAATCAAAGAGAAGAAAAGTTGGGAGAAACGAAGATATAAGAATAAATATAGAAATTGAGAAGTTAAGAGGTGGATTTGTATTAATTTAGTTATCAGATTTTAATATGAGAAATTATACCGTTGTTTCAAGTAGGGACGTGAAAGCTTGAAAGGCTCGTCATCTATCCATAATTAGTGAATGGAAAAAAATAAATATTTTTAAAGTACTTAAATTAAGTATATTAGTAAAGCATGTGCAATTATGTGTTCGATTTTATGATTATTACAGAAATCTTTTTATTATGACACGTGTGGAATTTCAAAGATTACTTATGGTGCATTTATGACTTGGTAAGTGAGACTAATGTGATATTGAGATCAGTCAGAAAAGTTCATTGATTATATATTTTTTCTAGTTCACAGATGGGCCTTAGTCGTGTTCTAACCTGCACGAAGGGATCTTGACCAGACATTGGTCTTGACCGTGTACACATAGTTCACAAAGGGACCTTGGCCGTGTTCTAGAATTGATTACTATAAGTCTTGAGACCTGCTTTTGTTTACGGAGAGGGCCAAAGGCGTAGAGAAAGTGTTTGGCCCGAGAGGCAGATTTCAGACTTTAGTCAGATGGTACATTTTTAGTGGATCATATGTGATGTGATGAGATGATTATAGATATCAGCTGATGACTATATTTTAATTATGAGATGATATTTATAGTGTTATGAAAATGTCTTACTTTTTGGCTATAATTGTACGAGTCTATCATGTGAATATTAAACGATATGAATTTGATGTTTGGCAAAAATGTTTAAAGGAGAAGGTATAATTACTTTTGAACTCTTCCACTCACTGAGCTGTTAACTCATATTTTTCTAAAATTATTCTTACTGGTAATATTGATCATTGATAGCTTGAAGAGTCTAGTGATTTAAGAGTTAGAGCCACATGACATATTGAGTGATATGATTCATTTTGGTAACATATAAAGTAATTATTTTGGGTCTATTGTACCATTTTTTTTATAAACATTTGATTTTGTCACATATTTTATAGTAACTTATAGTTAGTCTTGGTGGTGGATCTGACATCTAGTTAGAATCTACCATCGTCGTACGTCACGTCTCGGGTCCATAGGGTGATTTAGGATGGATCGTGTCATACAATCTCAGCAATGCTGCCAAAAACTTAATGACGAAATGTTGTTTTTGGATCAATATGCAAGTGGTTTGTTAACAAGTAGTATAATGGATTTAGAGTCCAAGTATTGTACCCAAAGGGATTGTACTAATTTATATTCAAATTAACTTAGCCTTAATCGAAACTAAGATAATTTATGATTTTTGTAATATTATGCTATAACCACTTAAATTATGCTGTAATATTATGATTTTTGTAATATTATGTATAAATGCAAGACCTAGATTAATTAAATTCAATGCATGGTCTTAATTAAATGCATATTTTATAAAAATATGATGATGAAAAACCTATTAGGATTCCTATATTACCTTTAACTCCGAAACTTATACAATTGACAGCACGATTCATTTATGGAGACCAACATTCCCAATTTGTTTAATAATCTCTCTCAAGTAGAATTAAATCTGTTCTTACATATCACCTGTCACACCCCCTTTATACAGATAACCATACACTAGCTTATGTATAAATGAAGTTGATGACTTAACCTAAAATAGGATTTCACACAAATTTTTTACTTGATGAAATGAAATAAGCTTCTTCGCAATAAAGTCCCTATATATTCTCTCCTGGTCACCTATAATGTACATACAGTATGTTATGACCAAATACTATATAACCAAATTTCGACATATTTATTTTGAAGATTTCAAAAGTATCTACCATGCCATTTCAAAAGTCATATATATAGTACATGATTCTCCAAATATAATACTAATACAACAGATTATAAGACAAAAACAATAGCCCACAAAATAACCCTACAAGTCGTCATCCATGTACATCAAATTTCATAATCTCGTAAGAGCTTCACATCTATCCATGTCTTCTATAAAGTTCCATACTCGCCTACAATGCAAGAACTATATAAGCCAACCCCCAATAAGTAAAAATCATGCATGCTATGAGTATAAATAATATGAGTATATGCCACCATGTCATTTCTTTAAAACATCATGCTAAAATACATCATATTCAAATATTCCTCAAAGTTAACTTGAAATAATTTCATTTGAAATCTTTTCATTTCATTGGGCCCTTGACCTACTTACTATGCACCGAATAGAGTTGTGCAATTTAAATATTAGTAATCAATAATCCAACAGCCAGTATGATATTGACATAGTTGAGTGGACCATCCTCTTGTGATAATAGAAGCACATCCCCTAACTGTCCCTATGACCACCCAAGTTACACCTGCGATATCAAAAATCATAATATTATAAAGGCACAGTTAAGTGGTTCACCCTCCAAAGATCACCAAAGGCACATCCCCCTGTCTACCAATGCGATCGCTTGAGAAGCCAAAACATGTATTATAAGCATTTTTCATATGCCGCGATGCCCTAGTAGTGGTCAATAAAATATTTTATGATGTAAATTCATTTTTCCAATCATGTCGTGCACGCTAACTTTCTAACAATGGACATATGTCATGCATAGACGTACAAATGCTTATGAATGTCATGCTTAATCAATATATTTTTGAAGCCACAAGCTCAATCATCATAACCATCACATAGTATGTGATGATCTCCTTATCAAGGTCATATAAATGTGACAACAATACTCTATAGAAAATATTTCACGAATACTATGTTTTTGCATCGTAGTTGTCAATGAATTTTTGCTTAACTTTTTTGCCTTCGCGTGCGATCTTTCTACAATATGTAGGTCAAGTGCCTTTCTCACCTAACATCAGAAGGCAACAAACATTACCATATAATATTAATCACGATCCCTAATTTGATAACCCCAACACACAATTTTCATACTAATAGCTTAGATGCCAACTTATTCTAAATTAACACTACAAGGAACTAGCCGAATAATTCCCGTTATTTTCAAGTTCTACGAATATAAACATTATCTAATCGGATCATTAACGTCCTAACACTCATATAAATCAATTTTCCAAAGCTTTACAAGCAATTAGTGATCATGTGAAGGTGGAACTATATGAAATCTAAAGATGGAAAGCATATCTATTTTTCAATTTCTATTGCTACCGGATTCACTTTTCAACCTCCTTTTTGTACCCTTAATCACATCAGTCAATTCCCAAACTTTCACCACACTTATACAACACATAGGTACAGGTAATCATATCATTAATTCACCCCAAATAGTCAATTTAAAGATCACCTTGAGTTTCACTTGGATTAACATACCATAACTCAGATTCTCTCCTATTAAAGATCATTTATATACTTATAACTCAAAAACATTCTTATAAATAGATACAAGTTATACTCAAGGTATTATGCAACATCAAAGATTGAATAGGTAGAATCCAGCAACTATGCAATTTCTATCCTTACTTTTTTCACTCAATATATCTCCAACAATTTTCACTCTTTTTGCCATAATAAAATCCCGAACACCAACCCCAACATAGTATCAAGTAATTTCAGAGGCCCAAGAGATTATAATACACTCAAAGGCAATGAAAACAACCTTCAAAACTGTGAGCTAAACTTACCTATCCAAAAATTCAACTTTCAGCTCGTTTCTGCTTCTCTTTGTTCCTTTTGCTTTCTCTTTCAATTGACGGTTAATTGGGGAGAATTGAAAGGCTAAACATGTTAGTAAGAGGTGTATAAAGAGTCTTAAAGGGGCTGGGGGCGAGACTCTTGCTTAAGGATTAAGATAACGTGGGATGCAGCCATGATAACAAGTGTTAAGCAAGAGGTTGCTTCTTGCAGTAATATTTGACTTTTTCCTCATCGATCAATATGTATATCCTATATGAAGTACTGAGGAGTAGGAGATGCGATGGGATAAAGAAATTGGATGTTAAACTGACAACTATCCTAAGCATGAGGTGGTTTCTTATGATTAAAATCCGAATTTATACAATCCTTGGAGGGTTTATGCAACTTAGGGGGTAATATACCTCGTATATGATGCCTTCAAGGAGTTATATGCGTGGCTTGTGCTTAAAAGTGAAGGAATCGACCATTATAAAGACAAATCGATAGGCATGATCTGTACTAAGCAAGGGGAATTTCTTGTAGCAAAAATTTGATTTTACATCTATTCTTACAGGTAAAAATCAAGTGTCTTTGACTTATTTTAATGTGTTTACAACCCATTTTACTTGCCCTAAGATCCCAAAATATTTTATAGAGCTAATTCCTTAATTGTTCATTTAATTACTTACTCGATTGGAACCTAACTCTCGACCGTTTTCAACAATTCGCACCTCAATATTTATAAAGTCATATAGAACCTATATTATTGCGTTGTGATCATGTCACTTCATGCCTCATGGCCCAAATATGTCAGTTACCTATATAGGATTTAAGGTGACCTTGATCAATAGAATAGAAAGTTTGAACCTTTATTGATACTAATTCCAGGCTTTTCAAGATTCTCATTACTTAACAAATCAATCTCCAAGATCTAGATTAACACAATTTTCCATCATAGCTCAATGTAAGATTCTCCACCTAGGTCGAGGAGCCGAAGAGTAACTCCATAGAAAAATCTTAAAATCTCAATAATCAAATGCACCGTTTTAAAAGAAAGCAATTAGGATAATTAATGCAAATGATATGGTAAACAACATGAAATGCATGAATCACATTAGATAAATGTGTACTGTGAAGTTCGAGGTATTACACCATCCCATCCTTATAAAAATTTCATTATCAAAATTTGCTTATCCAAAAAGTTCAGGATATTTGACTTGCATTTCATCTTCTCTTTCTCAAGTGGCCTCTTCTATTGACTAATTCCTCGACAATACCTTGACCAATGGAATTTTCTTGCTTTTAAGTTACTTTACCTCTTGTTGGAGAATCTCTATCCATTTTTCTTCTTAAGTCAAATATGATTTTATCTCCATCAATTCGCTCTTCAATTGATGAGAACAACTTCCAATGTCTTTTCTTAGCATGAACACATGAAACACATTGCGCATTTGAGATATTGATGAAGGAAGGTCAAGTTTGTAGGCAACATTTTCCAATTCTCTTGTAATAGAAAATAGAACAATATATCTCGGGCTTAGCTTTCCTTTTTTCCCAAACCGCATAACTTCTTTCATTGGTGCTATCTTCAAAAATACTTGATCTCCTACAGTTAATTCTAACATTTTTCTTCTTTGATTTACATGGCTTTTCTATCTATTTTGAGCAGTTTGCATCCATTGACGTATTTGTGTCACAACTTACAGCCATTTCACTTACCATATCTGGACTTAATAGTTTCCTTTCTCTAAACTAATCCCAATAAATAGGAGACCTACATCTTCTGCCATATAATGCTTCATAAAAGCCATTCCAATCGTAGTTTCATAACTGCTATTGTATGCAAATTCCATCAAAGGAAAAAAATTTACTCCCTTGGCCTTGAAAATCTAACACACAAGTACTCAACATATCTTTCAATATTTGTATTTCTTTTTGATTGTTCATCAGTTTGAGGATGATAAGCTGTGCTAAAAGATAAATGTGTTCCCAAGGCCTTATGTAAGCATTTCCAAAAGAGAGATAAAAACTTAGAGCATATTGGTCCATGAAATAAATGGAACAAACTGGAATGAAAAGAGCTGATTTAGTCAACCTATCCTTTAATTGTTTTTGGTAATTTCACCACAAAGTCTACTGTGATTCTTTTCCATTTTTACTCTGGGATAGGTAATGGTTGTAAGGCACTTGTAGGCCTTTGATGTTCTGCTATATCTGTTGACATGTTAAACATTTCCTCACTTATTCTACAATCTCCCTTTTCATGTTCGACCAAAAATAATATAATTTCAAATCTCTATACATTTTAGTAGCTCTTGGATGAATATAATATGGGGTTGTGTGTGCTTTAGATAGAATATCACTTCGAATATTTGCTGTATCAAGTATATACCATCGCCCCTTAAACAACAAGGTACCATTTTTTTATATTTGAAAGTTTGACACTTTTCCATTATGTATAGCATTCTTTGCCTTGGAATAATAATCATCTCCATGTTGCACTTGTTGGATTCTATTTAATGAAGTTGGCTCCGGTGTGAATGCTGCAAGTTTAGCCTCCGTAGATCCTTGTGGTACGATTTCGATATCCATTTTCTACAAGTCTACAAATTCTGATCTTGTAGTCACAATCATAGCTATAACACTAGATACTGATTTTCTACTCAATGCATCTATTATAACATTTGCCTAACCAGGGTGATAATTGATAACATAATATTTCAAACTTTTATGATCAATATAAATCTCGTATTGTTTTTCATACAAATAATGTCTCCATATTTTAAGTGCAAACACAACTACAGTGAGTCCCAAGTCGTGTGTAGGATAATTCTTTTTATACTTTTTTAGTTGTCTAGATGCATATGCAATAACTTTACCATTTTGCATCGATATACATTCTTAACCATTCTTAGAAGCATCATTGTAAACCACAAAGTTTCCATTACCAGATGCAATTGAAAGGGTAGAGACTGAAGTGAGTCTTGGCTTCAATTCTTGAAAACTTTATTCACAAGAATCTTTCCATTCAAATTTTATACTCTTTCTGGTTAATTTCGTTAAAGAAGAAGCTATCATTGATAATCCTTCTACAAATCTACAATAATATCCAGCTAAACCCATAAAACTTAGAACTTCTTAAAGGTTTGTAGGTCGTGGCCAAGTATTAATAGCTCTACATTACTTGGATCTACTGATATGTCATCACCTTATATTACATGTCGTAAAAATACGATCTATCTAACCCAAATTCACATTTCTTAAACTTGGGATATAATTGTTTGGCCTTTAAGACCTGAAGTACTATCCTCATATGTTCAGTATGTTCTTCTCTAGTACGAGAATAAATAAGAATATCATAAATAAATATAGTGGCAAACTTTCGAGAAAATCCTTATATAACCGATTCATCAAATCCATAAAAGCTACTGAGGCATTTCTCAACCCAAATGACATCACTAAAAACTCATAATGACCATATCTCATAATAAACGCTATCTTAGGAATGTCATTTTCCTTTATCTTCTGTTGATGGTATCCAGATTGTAAATCAATCTTCAAGAATATAGTTGCACCTTGAAATTGATCAAACAAATCATCAATCTTTGTTAGTGGATATTTATTTTTAATTGTTACCTTATTTAATTCTTGATAATCTATAAACAATCTTATTATACCATCCTTCTTCCGAACAAATAATACTGGTGTACCCCATGATGAAAAGTTAGGTCTAATAAAACTTTTATCCAACAACTTTTGTAATTGTAACTTTAACTCTTCCAATTCAGTTGGAGCCATTCTATATAAAGCTTTGGAAATTGGAGGCGTTCCTGAAATTAAATCAATCACAAACTCCATCTCACGATCTAGTCGTAGCTCAAGTAAATCATCAGAAATACTCCGAAAATTCTTATGCACAGGTACATCACTAAGATTCGGATTGTATTGTGCTTCACTAGCCATAACACTTGCTAAATACCCTACTTACCCACTATCTACTCTTCAAATCCAACTAAATTTGAATGGTTCGTTTCCCAAAGGTTGAAAGGTTACTAACTTCCTCTTACAATCATAGTAGCTTGATATTTTGACAATCAGTCCATACCCCAAATTATATCATAATCTCTCATAGCCAACACAATTAAATTTGCATAGAGTTCTCGATTTTCTACAAGGATTGCACATGCTCTTAAACTCAAATTAGTTTGTCATGCATCTCCCGATGGAATGGTCATGCTATAATTGACCTGTTGTATATTAGGTGTTCTACCAACTTCCTAACATACTCAGTAGATACAAATGAATGCCTAGCTCCAGAATCAAATAGTGCAAGTATTGGGATGCCAAAGATAGAGAATTTACCTATCACACTGATGGATTTATCTCAACATCTGATCTGGTAAAAGTAAATACCTAGCTGGCACACTTTTCTACTCTAGGATTTGGATTACCTGGGCAAGCCCTAGCAAGATGTCCCATATTTCCATAAACATAATATGTCATAGTCTCTGTAGGACATACTCCAGTATGTTTTCTACCACATCTGGGCGAGATGATTATGCTGCCGAGGCTTTGCCCTGTTCTATCTTTCAATGCTTGCGCTGATCCCACTGTTGTTGTCCTTGTCTCAGTTGGAACTTAGGTTTCTAAACCTGTCCCTGGAATGCTCTTTGCTTATCATTTCTAGGCTAACGATGTCCCTAACCTTGTCTTAATTGTCGTCGAGCCTTTTGAGCACGATTAATTATTTGTTCATCCTATTCTGCGACTAATGTTCTTTCCTCTATCTGGGAATATGAAACACCTTGAATTCCTTCCATGCTTACATCTCTATATAATATTGTCAGTCCTTCAAGAAATCTTTCTACTTTTAGTGCATCGGTATTAACCATATGGCTTGCAAATCAAGATAGTTGTTCAAATTTACGAATATGTTATCCCACTATCATTCTTCCTTTTCTCAAATTTATAAATCCATTCATGTTCATGACTCAAACTGGCATTGTAAAATATTTATTATGAAATAGCTCCTTAAATCTATCCCAAGTCATAGCATTGATATCTTCTATGCTATTCATCGTGTCCCACTATGCGTAAACCACTTTCTCTACCTCTGAAACTCTCGCGTACCTGAACATATTCTCTAAAGTTCTTAATCAATCCTCTGTTATTGTTGGATCTGATGCATCCCCAAATACTCAGGATTAAATTTTCTAAATATTTCCTCAACTATCTCAATATGTTCAGCCCTTTGCTGTCGTTGCAAGAATTAAGCCCTTTGTTGTTCTCCCCTTTCTCTTTGTTGTATTAATTGCTAAATTTGTTGAGATTGGCGCTCATCTAGTTCCGTTAGTCTATCAATAAGAACTTACAAACTATCTAGCATCCCTTGTTCTCAATATGTCTACAAAATAAAGATTGGCCAATATCATTCATGAAGTATGCAAAATGTAATGCAACAAAATAAAACTTATTAGCTTAGCTATGCTCTTTTGTACTCCGAGATCATGTACATGGAGTTTACGGAATTATAACCTTGCTCTGGTACCACTCTCTATCACAACTCTTCTATATAGATAACCATGTACTAACCTATCTAGAAATGAAGTTGATGACTTAATCACAGGATTTCACACATTTTTTACATCATAAAATGAAATAAGCATCTTCACAATAAGGCCCTGCATATTCTTGCCAGGTCACCTATGATGTACATATGGTATGTTATGATCAAATACTGTAAAACTAATTTCAACATATTTATTTTGAGGATTCCAAAAGCATCTATCATGCCACTTCGAAAGTCATATATACAGTACGGGATTATAAGACCAAAACAACAGTCCACAAGATAACTCTACAGGTCGTCATCCATGTACATTAAAACTTTGAAATCCTATAAGAGCTTCACAGCTAGCCATGCCTTCTATGAAGCTCAATGCTCACCTACAGTGCAAGAACTACATAAGCCAATGCCCAATAAGTAAAAATCATGCAAGCTATGAGTATAAGTAATATGAGTAAATGTCACCATGTCATTTCTTTAAAACATCTAGCGAAAATGCATCATATTTAAATATTCATCAAAATTGACTCGAAATAATTTCATATAAAATCTTTTCATTTCATTAGGCTCTTAACCCACGTGCTATGTACCAGATAGAGCTCTGCAATTTAAATATCAATAGTTAATAATCCAACGGCCAATATGATATCGACATAGTCGAGTGGATCATCCTCTTGTGATCACTAGACGTTCATCCCCTAACTGTCCTTATGATCACCCAAGAAGCATCTCATCCGTGGTGTCAACAATCATAATATTACAAAGGCTCAATCAAGTGGTCCACCCTTTCATGATCACCAAAGGCACATCCTTATCTATCAACGCGATCACCCGAGAAGTCTCACTTGCAATGCCAAAACAAGTCACATAAGCATATCTCATATGCCTCAGTGCCCTAGTAGTAGTCAATAAAATAGTTTATAGTGTAAATTCATTTTTCCAATGTTGTGCATGCTAACAATACATATATCATGCATGCATGTACAAATGCTCATGAATGGCATGCTCATCAATATATTTTTTGAGCCACATGCTCAGTCATCATAACTATCAAATGGTATGCCCCGATCAACATATCAAGGTCATATGAATGTTGCAATAATATCTATGGAGAATATTTCACAAATACCACGTTCTTGCATCGTAGTTATAAATGATTTTTACATTCCTTTTTACCTTTGCGTGTGATCCTCCTACACGATGTAGGTCAATTGCCTTTCTCACCTAACGTCGGAAGGTGACCTGTATTACCATCTGATATTAAACAAGATTCCTAATTCAATAGCCCCAACTCACACAATTTCATACTAAGAGCTTAGATGCCAACATATTTTAGATTAACACTACAAGTAACCGGTCGTATAATTCCCGTTATTTTCAAGGTCTAAGAATATAAACATCATTAAATTGGATCATTAACGTACTCACACTCATTCAAATCAATTTTCTCAAGCTTTAGAAGTGATTAGTGATCATGTAAAGGTAGAACTATATGAAGTCTGAAGATGGATAAAATCTGTTTTTCAATTTCTATTGCTGCCCATTTCACTTTTCAACCTCCTTTTGTACCCTTAATCACATCACTCAATTCCCAAACCTTTGCCAACTTATATAACATATAGGTACAGGTAATCATGTCATTAGTTCACCACAAGTAAACAATTTAAAGCCTGAAAATCAATCCTTTTAACCAAACACCAAATCAAGAATTTTATTATGGCTATTTTGAGATTCACTTGGATTAACATACCACAACTCAGAATCTCCTATTAAAGATCATTTATATACTTATAACTCAAAAACATTCCCTTTAATAGATACAAGTTTTACTCAAGGTATTATCCAATATCAAAGGTTGAATAGGCAAAATCCAGGAACTATGCAATTTTTATCCTTACTTGTTTCGCTCAATATATCTCCAACAATTTTCACTTTTTTTTTTTTTGCCATAATAACATCCCAAACGCCAACCCCAACATAATATCAAGTAATTTTTTAGAGGCTCAAGAGATTATAATACCCTCAAAGACAATGGAAAAAACCTTCAAAATCGTGAGCTAAACTTACCTATTCAAAAATTCAGTTTTCAGCTCATTGTTTCTGCTTTTCTCTATTCCTTTTGCTTTCTCTTTCAATTGGCGATTAGTTGGGGATTACTTAAAAGGTTATACATGTTGGTAGGAGGTGTATAAAGAAAGGGGCTAGGGGCGTGAAAGGATTAAGAAAATGTGAGATGCAGCTAGGTTAACAAGTGTTAAGCAGGAGGTGCCTTCTTGCAGTATTATTTGACTTTTTCCTTATCATATTTGAATCCATACTGGCTTATAAGGTATATATCTATACTATAGATGTGATGGATGCCTTAAAGATAAAGAAATTGGATGTTAAAATGTCAACTATCCCAAGCATGAGGTGGTTTCTTATGATTAAGATATGAATTTATACCAATCGTTGGAGGGTTTATATGTAACTTAGGTGGTAATAGACCGCATATATGGAGCCTTAATCGAGTTATTGGCATGGCTAGTGCTTAAGAATGAAGGAATTGATCATTACAAAGACAAATCGATAAGCTTGACACGACCCGTCCCGAATCACCTTAGTGGACTTGACACGTGCCGTGCACCGATGGTAGTTACCAGTTGAACGCTGGATCCACCACCAAGGCAAGCTTGATTGTTTGACAAAAAAATATATTTTTTAAAAAAATTGATAGAGTTTCCAATGAAATATGAACTAAAACCACCTGAACAATAACCAATTTTCCTCAAATCAATACCTATAATATGAATAGGGTAAGACAATCTCTCAAAATACAACCTATTCAAATAAATGTTGGTAAATCGACATTTACTTGCTTTACACTCAACAATCCTCAAATATACTAAAGATACCAACTATCTAATGGGTCCATAATGAACTTTTCTGACTTAAGCTACATGTATCCTAAAAGAACACATAATGTATGATCTAGTAAAGAATGTCATACAACCTATGATGCCTAGCTCAATTTAGTGGTTCGACAGGCTCCAAAGCTGCTCAGCTGCTATCTGTCTGATAAAGAGAAGGTGAAAAAAATGTATGAGCTTAAAGCTCGGTGAGTGGATAATTTACAAATAAGTAAACTTTTCTCATTTATGCATATTTTCTGAAAATTCTTACACGACTAAAACTTCTAGAAATACTGAAATCTGGTAACACTTTTAAAATCAAACATGAATACATCATAAAATTCTTTGTTATTCATTCTAGATAAATAAATGTAAAATGTAACGAATATAAATAATATGAAATCCGTGAAAATTTGTGAAATATTGTTGCTGCTCAATACTATATAAGTTGAAAGCTTTAATCTGAGAACTGAAAAGACTGAATTCTATAATATGAAATTTGATAAGCTGTAGAAATATAGAAAAATCACATCAAAAGGTACTCAATGAATAGCTTTATTCATGTACAAAGTAATCTCGATGTACAAGGCAAAGCCATTCAAATTTGATATTCTAATAATCTGATAATCTGGTCATAAGTACGCAGAGCTGCCGTAAAGGCTAATCACCCTAGTACACTGTCCAAAGCCTATGTGTGTATGAGAGTGGGTCCCAAAGGCCTCTGATAATTTGGTCACACTATAGAAACACATTCATAATAGTGTAGAGCGGGTAAAATTACCATAACTGGTCATACACTGTGGAAACACATTCACATCAGTGCAGACAAGGGTAAAATCACCTGGGTACCTTCTGGTGATTTTTAGAAAATAACTTTAACTATACAAAAATATTTAATACTTATAAAACATGCTAATAAAATGATTTAACTGAATTGAATCAAACTTTAAAAGCAACTGATTATAAATCCATTTTAATCTAAAAATCATGCTATCAACATAACTATATGAAATAATAAATTTTCTAATCTAACATAAATTTAATAAATATTAATTTCTGAAAAATAAGTTTTATATCCACTCACCAAGTCATAGTTGATCATTATTTCGATCTTCTCGTCGCCTCCTCACTTTCAATACCAAGAATGTTATCACGCTCTCGCTACAATAAATCATATCCCTTCATAGAGGAGCCTTGAGTATTTTTCTTACCATTAGAAATATTAATTTACCAATAGGAACTTGATATATTTTATTTTCAACTTTAGAATCCCAATTAAGGTCACTAACAACATATACTTCTTCATATAAATTATTTTAACACCAAAACCCCCAAATATTCAATACTTAATTTGGTTACATTATTAAAAATCCACCAAAATTAGATGATTGACAAAACTAGCACTATAATTCTTGAATATTGAAAAGTAGCACCAATGTCTATATATTAAAATCTGTCACCGAAATCTTGGACAGAAATAGCGCTTATCTGGCAGATTTTCAAAAATAGCACCTATACAATAATAGCTCCAAAATGGCTGAAAAATTGGAGAATTTCAAACTCAAATCCTTAATTTAAGTGTTTAGCATCATATAATCACAAGAATTTCAAAGATATGCCTTTATCTCACAAACCCATTTCCAAAGTTTCCACTTTCTTCAACATCGATATCCAAATAAAAATTTCTTTGCTATATCCTTATATAAAACATCAAATACATAACAATAACACATACTTCTTGCTAAACTTTGAATTAAAGCAAATGGTCCATAACCCTTAAAAAATGTAATTCAATATACTTTACACTTACCATGCTTTAAAAGAGAAATTGAAGAACTTGAAAACCCTAGCTTGAAACCATCTTCTTCTTTCTTCCCTTCTCTTTTCTTCTCTCACAAGTTTTCTCGAGCCTTCTCTCATTTCCCCCCAAAATATGAGAAAATTGGTAATATAGATATTTGATGGATAATTATTGAATAATTGCAAGTCAAGTCCCTCCTTTTATGTTTTAAATGAAGTCTAGTCATTAACTTTCCACTCTTGTAAAATGTCCTCAAATTTAAATGATGTCCACGTTAAACCCTCAAGTATTGTCAATTTGTAAAATAACCCCAATAGAATAATTTACTTCATTAAAGTCCTCATTTGACTTTGACTTTGAAAATTCAACTTTTGACTTTTGACTACATAAAATGGGGTGTAACATGATGTGTACTAAGCATGAGGTGTTCCTTGTACCAAAAATCTGATTTTACATCTATTCTTGCAGGCATACATCAAGTGTCCTTGACTTATTTTAATGTTTTTACAACCCATTTTACTTAAATCTCAAAATATTTTATTATTGAGCTAATTCCTTAACCGTTCATTTAATTACTTACCTGATTAAACCCAATTCTGGACCGATTTTAGCAATTCGTACCTCAATATTTATAAAGTCATATAGAACCTATATTATTACATCATGATCATGTCCCTGCATGCCTCATGTCCCAAATATTCAATTACCTATCTAGGGTTTAAGGTGGCCTTGATCAACCGAATGAAAAGTTTGAACCTTTATTGATACTAATTTTAGCCTTTTCAGGATTCGCATTGCTTAACAAATCAATCTCCATCATCTAGATTAACATAGTTTTTCACGGTGGTGCTAGTATTACATAGGGGTGTACCTAAGCATGTACTCACATAGGGTGTGAGATCCACCCAAATAAAAATTACTTATTCGGGTGGACCCCACACCCCATGTGAGGGGGTGTACATCCTTAGGTACACCCCATTATGTAACACTAGATTAATTCAATTTTCCATCATAAAGCTAGGGTCTCTATCTGATACTATCATAAAGCACCATATTAGCTTACAATTTTATCTATATACAACTTTGCAACCTTATTTAAAGTATAAGTGGCTTTGATAGGCAAAAATTTGACAGTCTAGGTCAATCGGTGCATGTTTGGTTTTGATTTTCCACCCAAAAAATCAATATTTTGATCGTTAATTCCCTAAGTCAGCCGTCCAGGTGGGACCCACTTTTCTCTCTAATGGTCAAAAATCTCATAATCACTACCGAACAAGCCCTCAATCTACAATAACCCAAAAACCATCATGACCACTTTGAGTATGAGAAAGACTAAATAAAAAGTCCATATTAATGTTCTCCCATTTCCATTCTAGAATAGGCAATGGCTATAAAAGTCCTGCCCTTTTTTTTTTTTTTTTTTTTTTTTTTTTTTTTTTTTTTTTTTTTTTTTTTCCTCTTTCTCTTCCTCTTTTTCAAATAAATTTTTATTAAATATATATTA